>NC_132975.1:10102500-10402500 GCF_047496725.1 Anoplolepis gracilipes
ATTCAACAGTTGCCTTATACGCGCGTAGTGAACGGTGTGCGCGTTCAGATGCATGTCGATCGTGTATGACATAAATATGCATTGCAGGCCGCTATGCGCGTACGGAGCGTTACTAACAGGACCTTAATTATGAATGAAAATAATACGCGCTTCAATCTCGAAACACACTTTCCTCGGCGTCAAGCCATCCGGTTCAACGACTCCTGCCTGTTGTAGTAGAAGCGTGCTGTGCGGAAAAGTATCGTGCGCGCATGAGAACGAATATGATGTCGATAACCATGGCGAGAGTGGAAGAGCAATTTGTACGCTTGTTCGTACTTTTTTCAGTCGCACAACGATGGTATTCGTATCTGAAATCGGCTTTAGTTCCGATAGATTAAATTTTCGACTGAGAATTGAATGGACAACGTAATCTTTTTCACATTTTCATTTTTTAAACTAAGAGCGTCAGAAAGAGAGTCTTGAATTACGATTATAATAAAGTGTATATGAGATCCAAGCTTTCTGTCACGAATAAAAAATATTTTCTGTCTTTTTCAGATTTGACGAATTCTCTTTTCCCCGAGCTCCAGCCTACAATATATCTACAAGTAAGTGGGATTTAGCGTGCGTCGCACGTGGTAAAATCCACTCGCCTGTCAAATCTGCCAGAAAATTCGAGAAACGACATCATTGCGTAATGATCTGGTAATCGGTCACGTGGATTTGCATCGGATTGGACCAGCCGCAAATCTCCGCTACGTGACGAATTCCGCGACGAGTGGGTTTTGCCGCGTGTTGCACTCGCACGTGTATGCATTGTTCGCACGCGTAGCACTAAGCTCTTGGCATTAGTTCGCGCGCTTCTACAATCGACGCAGTTTGTTTGCCCCGTGGCGAACAGTGCGTCGCACTTTGTGTCCGCACGAGGACGAGCGAATCGAATGCATAACAGCACTGCGTAATACCTCATTAGCGCTCGAAAAAATAAGACTGTTAATCGCGCGCGCGCGCGAGAGAGAGAGAGAGAGAGCGAAAGAGACCTTTTTTATTTTTACAATAGCACTCGATTGAAAAATTTACCTCCGGTTCTTAATTATATTGATTAAAGATTTATTTCACCGACCATTTTCATCGTTCACAGTTTTTCTTTCTCGAGAATGTGATATATCGACGAGAGAAATATGTTTAATTATATTCAGAGAAGATGCTTTTCTAATTTTAATCAAGAGAGAGAGAGAGAGAGAGAGAGAGAGAGAGAGTATCATTGAAGAAAAAAAATATTTATTTGATTTAATCACCGTTTTTAAACTTGCTTTTATCATGTATTTTTTAATTATATTTTCATGAAAAACTGAACTCTTATCTTCATGGTTTCGAGATTCGAAGTCGCCCATGCGTAATCACTGTAGTTTATTTTGTATTGCGTGCGTGCAACGATGTACGTATCAAATGCATGTTTTCTCTGTTGCTTTAATGTTAATTGCACACAGTTATCATTTTAACATACGTTCCAATTATGTGAATGTTGTTTGGATTACATTTACATTGTAAAAAAACATTTCCAGCAAACTATCTTCTGACAAGATATATATATGATTTGACACTTAACAGATTACATTGTCAATTTTGTTAATTAATCCCGTTTCGTATTGAATATAATTTATCGACTAATCACAGCACAAAAATGCCATTGCAGTTGTTGATAAAATTCACATCTATTGTGTGATGGTATTTTTTGTTAATATATATTTTTAGATATCTTGGACTTATCGCGGCGCACGTGCCTAGGACTATAATTATGTGTATCCTTCTCGTAATATCGGCTTGCCACGAGTTTCGTTATGGTTTCGAGAGATTATCGTTATCAATGTTTCGATGACTGTACCCAAGTATCGCTCCGTTCAAGGCCGCGCACAAAAAGTTTTTTTATACAAGATACACACGTGTCAATCTTTTATGTGCGAAATACATTGTAAGAAACAAATGGGAGGGACTTATTTAAAAATACAGCTTGCATTATTACAAGAAACAAAATGCATCCGTATCGCCTTAATTCGTTATATAATAAAATATAATAAATTATTATATAAAATAGTTTCTAAAATCGGGAGAAAAAATACATATAGATAAAAAATACACGATTGAGAAAAAGAAAATTACGATTAAAAAAAAAGAAAATTATCATGTTTATTTTATTAAACAAAAAAAATAGAGCGCAATATTATATAAAAAAACATATTTATATACATATGTAATGTTTCCTTTTTTTAATTATATATAATCTTTATCGGAATATATATTCTACTTCAAGATATTACATTTGATATTTTAACACGGTTGTGCTTTAAACCTAAATCGAAGACTGTATATATAACAATTTGCCAAAACATTTACTCTTGCATTTCCTTTTCGCATGAATTCCTGTACCGCCTCTTAACAGAAATTCAAAACGCTGGTTCAATATTTAATAAAATAATTTGGATCAAACTATTTGCCAAGACACACGCGAAACCTCCGCCACGCGAGCGTGAATCCATTGAAAATTCTCGTTTCCGCCGCATATCTCCAGAGGGAGAGCAACAAGTGAGCAAACATCCGTGCAACGGATCCTCGAGTCCGCGCAAATCGGCGTCTTGCGATCGAACTAATCGAGCAGCAACGCGCCCCAAAGCTGCCAGCGGAATGGCAGGAATGTCGTGACACGCGTACGCGCCCGACCGCTAAAAGATGAAGCCTATTCAATGGAGCGTGACTGCGTCGGGTTCGACGAAAGTGAGGCAGAGATATAATGGCCAAACAGAAGAAAAGAGAGAAACGTTTCCCTTTGCGCTCGCTCGCCCTCCCGAATGGAGCTGGCAGCTATTTTCGATGGATCGACTTTTTATCCGATCGCAGAAATACCAAAGCGCGGATGCGTCTAGATTGAAAATGAAATAGTTAGAATGTAGAGAAATAATCGAATTATTTAAAATAAAAAAATTAGGACATCAAAATTAATTCATCGTGATAAAGAGAAATTAAAATTAATATATTTTTTTTTAATTTAAAATGAGTCTTTTAAAGTGAGAAATATTCTTGCAAAATTCTTAATAATTATGTTACGCAATTATATCTGTACTAAATTATTATATGTGTATTGGATTCTCTACTTATTGTTAATTTGCATTGAAATATTTGGCCAATTTAGTACAGTGAAAAACAAAATCACGATCGTTACGCGAGCTGTCGGTTGACATGCTGATGCGGATGAAAACTTGCTGATTCTGCAATAACATTCCATATAAAGACCAACAATAATACGCGATGATGACAGCATGGAATAAAATTACCTGATGTAAAACTATACTTACATTTTTTAATATTCCTGTTGTATCGTAAAACAATTGCAAAGCTACTTTTATCTTTTTATTAAATTGTGTAAGATATATAATTTACAAAATTACACAATATATTCCTAATTAATATTATAAATAAGGAATTATATAAAATATAATATTGACTTTAAAGAGTAAAGTTTTTTTCATTCAAATCAATTTACTTATTTTTTTCATTGATATTTTAAAACTTTAATTCAAATTAAGTATTGGAATTTAATGTATCGATCAATGTTATTATTTTTGAAAACATATTAGGTCATTTTATTATAGAATTTTTGAACTTTCCGTCACGATAAGTATTTCCTCATACGTGATACATTAGTTTGCTTTTACGAGAGTATGGTGCATTTTTATGCGAAGACCCGTCGATAATCGGGCTATCTCGAGAAAAATGGCTCTCCTACACGTTTCTCCTTTTTTTCTATTTTCTTTTTTTCGTGCATTAGCACAAGCGCATTCTGCGAATTGTTGAGGCCGCGTCAGAATGACTCGTCGACTGATGAATTGCGATGTGGCGAGTGTTAATTGAAGACGCGTGATTAAGGCGGCAAAGAATTTATACGCTTTAGAATCTGTACTCGCGATTATTAGGCGAAAAAGTTTCATCGCAATAAAAACGCGCGTAAAATGCAACAGAAATAAACATTTTGAAAACTATCAGGTTGATAATAACGCCGTGAAAAATATTTTTATATTTATTTGTGAAATGAGTTTGTAGAGTTCACAAAAAAGTAGTGAAAATAATAATTTAATAATTCGTCGGATGATAAATAATTCTCTAATGCGTATGTATTTAATAAATCGATCAAGTATGCAAATTAAAAAAAAAAAAAAACTCACTGTGCATATTGATAGACCGAAAAAAGAGAGAGATAAAGTAACGGTGGATGTAGCTTTTTACCTCCGTCTTTTCGATTGCTGGGTTTCCGTGTGAGTCTGTTGGATATGATGAGGCGATAAGTCGGAGCCGTAAGACAGAAGTTGACTTCCGGCGGTGGGGCAGGCGGACGGGGGTGGCGGTGGCGGAGGTGGCGGGCCCAATTGATAACCCACCGTAGCAGAGGGAGCCGCGTAGTGCGAGGGGCCCGGTCCCGGGCCCAGACCGACCCCGTAACCCGCGCTTCCCGCCGACCCGCCCCCGTACATGCCGCTGCTACCGGGATACTCTATTTTGATGGTGTGTTTGTATAGGTACGTGTATATATTTCGGTTCAACCACTCGATTATGTCGACAAATAAAACGTATCACACTCTTTCGAACAGTCACCGTTGAGTCACCGGTGGAAGAGCTAATTCGTCATATTATTGCCCCGAGATTACTCGTCGATACACTATCGTAGTTTCACGGACGTATCGCTGCACACTCTTGTATATCGTTATCGAATCGGTCTCTTAAATTACTGATGTATGTCGTCTTGTTATTCCGAGATAATCCGCTGATGCGCTCTTATATTTCTTCATAGAATAACTTGTTTGCGACCATTGTCCAAGTTAATCAGTTGGTCTCGTCATCTTGTACTTTAAATGATTCTTTCTGTTATGATCTGTTTTAAATTTCAATGAACTTTTTTATACAAACAATATTTATTTTGTTTTTTTTTTTCATTCAAGAAGAATTTGTATCTAGACATGTTTACTTTCGTTAGCGTAATTTATTAGAGCCTTCAAACTAGCAAAACACAAGTTAAAAGCACGCGTCGATCTCTTCTAATCCTGATCGCGTGACAAGATTTACGATAAAACGCGATTTTCATCCACATTTCTTTATCGCAACCCATCATTTTGTACTTTGGTTTTCGGTGAAATGAAAAAAAAAAAATATCTTGATGGTTTAATAGCTCGGATGTATGATTTCAAGACTCCTGATATAGAAACTTCGACTATGTTGCGTTCGCCTTCCACCGAATTATCTTGTCATCTCGTTACCTGGAGCAAGATGTAGATCTATCAAGCAGTCTACGAAGCGGTTTTGTACTTCGCGTTTGCCTCTTCAACGTTACTTAAGGATTCTTCAGAGTTTCGAAGGCCTTTTTGTATCTGAATTCTACTCACGTACGCTCGTGTACTTCACCAATCTCAAAAAAGCGAAATATATCTTAATAATTTATATTTCAATCAACAGTTATTCGTGCTTATTTATTTGTGCTCTTAGAGAATTTGTCCATATTACATGATAATTGATGTAAGAAATATTCGTTGCGTTTTGTCCTATTGATAATTTATAATAATCTTTTGTACTTGTGTATGTGTGTGTGTGTGTGTGTGTGTGTGTGTGAGTGGAATTTTCTGTTAAAATTTAATCATTCGTACTGCGCATGCCTGATTCAAAAATTATATCAAGCTTTTCAAGTCTTTCAACGAAAACAGATAAGCGAAAACGCTTTATCATTTGGAATTGCTCTCTATTTCCCGGAATTGTCTTTATCTCGAGCTTTCCGATATATTCTTTTCTTGATATACACATAAAATCCAATTTTACCTCTGTTATTCCACTTGATTTATGGAAAGAGTCACTTTTCTATCGTTCTACCAGTCACCGATGGCTCGATTAATTGACCAAGAAAGAAAGCACGGAGAAGCAAAATGTGTTACGGAAGTGCGCCTCCGATTTCGATTTTGGAAAGCGTCAGATCGGCCACTTTCACGAGGCAAACTATATTCTATTCATTTCCCAACAAGAACATGCTTACGTTCTATTAAAAATTATCGTTCGTTTTTCTTTCCCGATTCTTCCAGAATCGATCGCGGTACCAGTCTCGGGAAAGAGTCTCGGGCTATGTATCTCTGCGAAAATGTCACGAGATCCTCGTTGGACCGCCGTCACAATCACGCCGAATTTTCCATGCTCCTTTCGTCGCACTATCGTGCATAATCAACAGGAAAATCGCGCTAATCTTTTCTTCGCTTCGTTTTGTCAAAGCGACGGCCATCGCTGAAGCGTCGCGATCACTTATATCCTGAAAAACTCGGTTCAAAGTCGTTTGATCGAGCGCACGGCGCGTTAAGTGAAACGAATTACTTTATTTTCAAACAAAATCACTACGGAATAATGTTTTGCGTAATCGAAGATAAGTGTCCAAGTCTTGTAATTTTACATGATTCGTTTGCGAGTTTTTATTCAGAATTATTTTAGTCATTTTGCACTTTTAAAGTTTTATGAAAGTCAATTATGAAGAATACTAATTGCAGGAATCTTCGTCGCACTGAAAATCACATGACCAACGATTATTCGTAACAATGATTATTCGTTTTCGAAATGTCTAGTTTACGCAGTCGACGTTGAAAGTTCGTGTTACGTTTCTTCCACCGTGAAATGAACTCGTCGTTCGTTCTAAATCAACTCGGCTGAGCTCGCGTAACGAGAAACGCACGCAAATCACGGATACGTCGAGGTCCCGCGTGCAAAACCGCGCCACAATATTCTCCAACGCGATATTCTTATCTAGCGAAGAGTTTCTCTGAAGATCTTCAACGGTGAATTATAATAAAATCACACTGGGAACACGTGTTTTTCTTGTTCGTTTAAAATTCAGTGTCCGATAATAAAATCCGAAAAGAATTTTTATAAAATAGCTATTAAGATCTTCGCTATGATAATATATATACAGTCGAAGCTGTGTATTTTAAAAATCATAAAAAAATGTAAAATTATGATTATAAAATTCAAATCATTCGATGACAACTTTTGTATTTTTTAATGCAACAAGTTGTACAGATTCAAATCCAGTACTAAAATAATCGACATTTTGATCTTCTTGTAAGAAAAACCGACTCGAATTTCTTCAGCTATATTTAATGAAACTCTGTTCGATTTTTATTCTTAAAAATCGCCAATGCTTAATTTAATCGGTGAACGAGAGATTACTCGGTAACACATGTGTTGAAAGCAGTCCGGGTGTCCAATTTTCGGCGCCAAAATCCTCGTCGCGACATATGTACTCGCGGATAATGACGCGTGATCGTTGCGGCGCGGTCTCGATCACAATCGATGAAGATTGTCGACGCTGGCGACGCGGACTGACGCGGAAGCACGTTTCACGGACATACGTATGAACGTGTGGACGGATGGGATGGACGGACGGGGACGGATGGGTCGCCGACTAGCCACCACCCACAACTCGCCAGTGACTGATTCCACCATAGCCGCATAATGTGCTGCTGCGGTATACCCCGGTGAGGACTATCACTTCTCCCACCAGAGAGCCCGGGACAGCCACCGTTGCGAAGCACGACTTTTAACCGGGATGCATTGCACCGTTCGCTCGCTCGCGACGGGAGACAAGAACCCTTCGGTTTTTAAGGGACTTTTTTTTTCTGATTATGATTCGAGAGAAAATTTTATTCCTCAGCCCTGATTCCTCTCTCTCTCTCTCTCTCTCTCTCTCTTTAAAAAATTTAGATTTTTTTTATTCAGATAAAAAAAGACTTTTGCCTTATAAATAGTTTTAATTTTTCATATTTATTACATAAAAAGTACTTTAATATATATTTAAAGTTACATATAGTGTGTTACATAATTTTTCATTCGAAATACATCGTGTCACTCTTTTTATGAATAAGGGGACAAAATTGGAGAATCAGAACTTCTTAATATTCCAAGTGACTGCGCTCTAAATTCAATGCAAGAAAAACAGTTACAAGCGTCCGGTATATATTTATATTTTTTCATGCACAGTATTTTTAAAAATTTTTTTGAACACACACGGTCCAATAATATATTATTCTTTAATTATTTTTAAATTCCTCACATTTATTTATATACTTTTAGAAAATTTTTATGCGATTATATACGTGATACAATGAAACGAAGAAAAATTAATGAGATTAAGAAATAAATGTATGTAAGTAGGGGGGAAGTAATAGAATGCAGAGCGGATATGTGCGCTTATCGCGCTGAAAGAATCGTGCCGGCTGCGGCCCGATAAATCGGAAATTTTCACGCTATAAAGGGGGTCGCGCGCGAGAGTGTGTTAACACAATGTGCGCGGTTGACATTTGCGGCTGCTTCGCGTGCCGAAGCTGCGCGGCAGAAAAGCATTTTCGAGAAAGAGAGACCCGTGTGTGCACCGAGTAAAAGTAACGCGGCGCTTACACGATAACGAAACGTTTTCTTGAGCGATGTCGCAATACGCGGCTGCTCTCGCCGCGGCGTATATTAGCCGAGTAACAACAGTATATTGTAAGCCCGAGGTAGCGCGGAGAATTGCCTACCGTGTTATATGTGTGGCGAACGCCGTAACTGATCCCGGCGCTGCATCATTTCTCGGAACTGCGTCAATCAAGCGCGACACCAAGTTCGCCGTGCATGTCAACTGCACGGCGAAATTTCACCTCGATCGTTAACACCGATGCGGCTATTTTCGTCACTAAATGCCTTCCCGCCCGATCTTTTTTCCGTTCTCTTTGATATTCGAAGACTCGATATTACTGAACAATATATTGTGTAAATACAAACTATATATTTATATAAAATTTAGATGTAGGAATATTTTAATTAATACATACATACATATATATATATATATATATATATATATATATATATATATATATATATCATTCAGAACCATATCAGTTCAGAATGTCTAAGTTTTCAATTTGCATATGGATAATATTAAGATATGATACTCTTACATATATGTAAACTTTAAATGTATGAATTATGATGTATGAAAATTAATATATTTCTTTTTATTATTTAAGTAGATAAATATTTTTATCATTTATATAGATGGATAATAATTATGTATTATGAGCAAACTTCTTCGCATGTAGAGAAAAGTATTTTTTTTAAATTTTTATTTAATGCTTTTTATACGTCAAAATTTTTATTCATATATATCATTAGTTCAGAAAGTCTAAGTTCTCAATTTGCATATTAGCAATGTTAAGACATAACACTGGAATATATATGAACTTTAAATGCATATGAATTATAATATAAAAATTGATATAAAAATCATTTTCATCAAAAAGCAAAAGTTAAGTATGTTTTGATAACTTACCCTATGTGGGCAGCACTACGCTTTTGTGCCATTTTGCTTGGGTCACTCCCTGTACAGAAAAAAAGACACATGAGTATTGTATCTGATAAAGAATTTCTCTCATGAAACTTAATTTAATTATATAAAATAGCCTAAAATTTAGATATGAACCAGTGGTTAACAGAATTTATGGAAAGGTTTTCATTTTACTTAAATTTCCTTAATCAACGTAATACGTATCTGTAATTCTTTGAATAAACTCTCCCTTATATAATTTGTTATTTAAAAATTAATATTTAATATATTAATATATATACATTAATATTAATATTAATAATATAATTGCAGATAGATAATCATTATTGATATAATTAGTATATCAATTATATCAATATTGATTGATTTTAATGATGGATAAATATGATAACTACAATTTTTTCTCTTCTTATTCTATTTTTATGTATATTATAATTATAGTTTTGAGTTGAAAATTAGAATTCTCTCTGTTCTCTGGCAACAGTTTATTAACCATCGCTGCAACAAATACTTAGCATTAATTCATACCAATGATAGTAGCTTTTCATTCAATCTAATTGTATTGTGATTCAAAAATAGCCAAAAGATCAATATTTCGATTTGCTGAAGAAAAATGTATTGTACACAATTAATTCTATAGCTCGTGTACTCTGTACTAGGTAAACTGTGTACTAATTTACCTAGACCACATTAATAGTCTCATCTGAATTGTGTATGCGTGTGCGGGTGAGAGAGTGTATTGGGAAAGTTGTAGGAAAACGTTGTTTTCGAGAAATACGTCGAGTTTTCTGGAAGAAAAGTAGCGATTTCCGATCACGGCGCGATTGTTGATTCGGTCGCGCGACCGGAAAAGCGACGGCAGACCTACGTCGAAGCGACGGCAATAAACTCAGCGCGGCTTTGGTTTACCTGGAATAGAATGGGCGATGGTGGATACCGTGAACATTCAGCCGGAATTTCCTGTTGCCACGGTGCGACGGAAAAATGGGGCGCGCGGGGCGCGAGCGGATATCGACGCGAGCGAACAGCGGTTTCCACACTCCGCACCGACATCAAAACTGGGTGTTTACACTTAGCAGGCGCGCCATTTTGGAGTTTCGACTCCGCTCCGGGCTTTTATTTTCGCACACGGGGCCTACGGGAGCGCCGCGAGACCGCCGATGAAGACCACGTGAGCTGCCATCTGTCAGTGAGGCGTCGCAAGCCGCTTAGTAAACAATCCGTCGATACGTCAGAAATCTACGAATATCTACATCCGATGACCAAATATCTGGATCGATCCACATATCCGTTCGTGAAATTTTCGATTACATATCTAGATTCGCAAAAATAATTTCTGGCTTTCGATTAATTTTTGGCGAAACACCTTTTCTGTAACATCGAAGAAATGAACCAACAGACATTTATAAATATGTATATATCCAGTGTTTTCATTGGTTAGTACGCGAACGTAGATGTGATTTCATTAAAGGATTTTTATTTCACACGTGAGCTATTTGATTACAGTAGATTGTTTGTATTGCAGCATTTAGTGGTACATATTAAATAATGGCAATTGAATAGCATATAGCATGGAAAAAAGGAACTCGTCGTCCTCATGTAAACACGCCCGTCGTAAGGTCGGAGCGATGCGCTGATCGCGCATCGCGCGACGCCGCGTAGCGCCCCGCCGGTAATATCTGCGTCTGGCCGGAGCGATATCCCACTACGCCACTTCCGTTAACTCGCTGCTGAGCAAAATGGACGCCTTTGTGTCTGTTTTCTTCGCATTCCCAGTATAAATACGGATTACGGGACGACGCAGCGGCTACGAGGCGGCGATGTTTGCGCGACGCCGCGTGAAACGTGTGTGAGGGCAGTGTCGTGTACGCGAGTCGTGCCCGTGAGCTGCCGTGACCGACGTGGAAACGCGTCCAACCAAGTAGGCCAACTGTACAGCCAGCCGCCGCGGATGACAATTGAGCGAGCATCGCCCGGGCGACGGTGTACCCGCGGTGAGTCTCGCGACGGTCAAACGCCGCTCCGATCGCCACGACGTGCCTGAGGATCCCGCCGGCAGCCACGAGCGACGCGAAACGGCGCCCGGCCTCCCGCCAAAACCGCCAACCGCGGGGACAGCGGACGGACCGATCGGCGACGTAAATAGTCCGGGTGACACGGAGCTGCCGCGCCGTAGCCGCGTCGCAGGCTTTCACGCGCTGCGTCGGCTACGGCACTCTATCGCGAACGAGTTTTCCCGGTGAATTTTCACAAGCGCCCAGTAGAGTCCAACGTCCTCGACGTCAACGGGAGGATTCTGTCTCTCTGCCCCTCCACCTCCCCCCTACCCACTGTGTTGTTACATCTGCTCTCGGTCATTCTAAGGATATGATGTTGCACAACGTATGATGTTGGATGGTCGACGTTCATTCAGAGAAGGTAAAAATGATGTGCTGCATTAAACCATGGTGATTATTCAGACTAGGAGATTACTTTGGAAGCAACAGAGAGTTGACTTTAGCGATGAATGTTGTGTGATTGCTCCAGTGGCTCGCTGTGTGTTGCTAGGAATTCTGATTAAATCATATGGATTGTAATAGCTGATGATGCTATGTATCTGTCAGAAGAAATGGTTATTTCAATTGCAAACATATAGACATTTTTTTTTATATTTTATAATAATATTTTTATTTTTCTTTAAAGCAATCTTTCAATGTTTGTACCTTGAGTGTACCAAAACTACAATTTAAAGAATATCAATTGTTAATATGAATCTTATATAAATTCTATACAAATGTGTTATGTCAAAATTCAAAATATTTATCTTTGTACTATGCATAATTCTAGAAAACATATTTTTTTAAAACAAGGAGATGCAAAATAAATTTAATTTTGATTCTTGTAAGATGTATAATTTTTAATTGTAATTTTTTAAAAATATTTTTTATTTGATCGTTATATTTATGTTTGTGAATAATAATATATTAGACTCTGACAATGTAATTATACAAGTATTAACTTATAACATACTTTTAGGTTATAGTTAAAGTTTATTTTTATTTTGATACATATTACTTTTTTATATGATGTATAATGTTGTTTTTATTTATATAAATCTAATTTTGTCTTTTGTTAGATTTTTTAGACTTTTTCAATAAAAAAGGAACGTGTATATATATATATATATACGTTTAAAATGTAAAATGATAATAATAAAAATTTATTTGAAAAGTGACATACTACATAAGGAAAATTTTTGTTGCAGGACATCAAAGTACTGATAAACATGGATCGTTTATTGGAAGACCCACGTGCTTCATCAAAATTTGGTTGAAACTTTCATGTGCAACATGGGAACTTAAACGAGATTCTATTAAGTTCCCAATATTTGCCTTAGTGTCTTTCAAAGAGGATTAGAGACTATTCTGTTCAACGGTGAAATATTTGTGTTAGTATATTTTAAAATGCATAGTGAAAAAATTTTAACAATGATTTATTTAGACGTTTGTGGAGACAGTGCATTTAGACATATTTCATTGATTTATATTTACTGTATATCATGAACAAGTACTCGTAGCATGCTTGTGTCATGCTCAACATATTGTATTGTCTCACGAACTTAGCGCAGTTTAAGAATGTTGATTTTGATTCTCTTTCTTTTGTCTAGGCTGTAATGCCAGAACGAATCAAACTCAAAATGAATGGGGTTGTACCAAGTGTGCCAATAACTACCCTCGCTGGTATTGCGAGTCTCACTGACTTGTTACCTGAAATGCCCCTACCTACTCCGCTGCCACAAACTCTGACTAATAAGTCGTTGCTGTTTCATCCACGAGTGGCAGAGGAAGCGCAGATATTGTTAAGCGTTCGCGATGAGAATCTTGTGCCGCAGTTGATAATGTCTCTGTCACAGACCTCGTCGGATCACATTGAACTCAAGGATAATTATGCGAATACCGAACAGTCGTTAGAAAATGAGCAAAATACGCCTGAATTACTCAAGGCAATCTTACAGATAAATCCTCATGTATTCAGAGGACCCCAACACAATTCTCCAAGAAATTGGGCGCAGGGTGCGCCTATGTTGCACGCGAATCAGTCGCCGGCAAGTTATGGTCGTTTCTCGCCGTCCTATTCAAGCTCTTCAGGGTCAAGGCAAACGCCTCAAGGTAGTCCAGCTCATCCTGCAGCGGCCAGATCCGTACTTCCGCCACCGGTAGCTAGCGGTATCGCTCACGCGCAACATCCACGAATGCCGATCACCCCGCAAAATCATGCGGACATCTCGCAGATGTCTCCCTTTGCTGTGCCTTCCCCGTCGCCCAGAGGTAACGTTATGACCGAACAAACGAGAACGTTGACAACGCCCCAGCATATGCAAGAGGACACGAACTGTATAAATCCTTTATCAAACGTAGCTCTTCAACCGAACATGTACTCGCCGGCTCACATGAGCTCCCCCAATGCACCACTGTCTCTTGGCAATGTGACGCCTCAGCATCATAACATGGCTGGTATGACTCCGCAACACAACATGCACATGACATCTCCCATGCGCACCAATATACCTCTGCAGCAACAGCATCCAGCAATGGGTATGCAACAGAATCTTTACGATCCTTTGCTGAATCAGCAAGTTCATGCGCTAAGTAGTGGACATCATTCGTTGGACATCGATAGTGCAGTGCAGGAGAATCAACAGTTTCTTCTCGATCCAGCGAGTTCTCTTTCCGATATTGATTTGCCTATGGAGAATATCGACGTGAAGCAAGGCATTGATCATGCGGTACAACATTTATTACCGACTCCTCAAACTACATCTTATCCGAGTGTACATGCCACTGATATGATTAATGTTTTAAATCCGGAGACTAATGTGGCGCTTAATGTGCAACATCAGCAGAATAATAATTCGGAAAAGAATATGAAGCTTACTGGGACGTTAACGGAAAAGTTGAAAGAGCCTGTTGTTATGTTGAATAGATTATCACTGGCTGATCAAGCACTTATGCAGAAGAGTTTGGCGGCGTTTGCGGAAAAATCGCCGAGTCGTGCTGCGAAAATGGGCATCTCTAATCGCGACGACATGTCAAAGACTGACTCCGAAAGCGAAGAGGAGATCGGTAAGAACAATAAGCATTTCAAAGCTCGCGCGAAAGAGCGGCAAGTACAACGAGAGAAAGAAAAAGCGGAAAGAAGGAAGAGTGAAGATAAGAACCGCAGGCGAAAAAGGATAACGGATGATGATGAGGAAGATGATAAACGAGATGCACCGTACACGCCTACGAAACCAAAAATACGCAAGATCGAGAAAAAGCTAGTGCCTGTGTTAGCCAAACTAAGCGTGGAGGAGTTAATGGAGACCAATACTTATCAGCGATTTAATTCTACCATTGAGACGATTTTCGAGAACACCGAAGAAATAGCAAACGCCGACTTTGAAGACGATGGTGATGTACCGCCTGAAATACTTATTCCCAAATATCAGTTACACGATCTCTGTACAGAAGCAGCCAAACTTAAAACGCTGGGTGCCATGGAATCGATACCCACAGATAGATTAGTAAGGCTATTGAATATTCTGGAAAAGAATATACGAGACGGCGCGAGGGTGTCGCCGCTTGTAGACCCAGACGATGATGTTGAGGAAGGACGATTATGGATGCAGTTGGCAATGGAACGAGTGCAGCGTGCCGTAGACGCATCGTTGATCGCGCTACATATTATGACTTCTAGCAATATGCCGAAGACAGTCTACTTGGAGGACGTAATTGACCGAATAGTTCTTTTTATGAAGTTTCAACTGCAGAATACAATCTATCCCTCATTTGATCCGGTCTATAAGATAGATACAAAGAACAAGACTGACAATTTTAATTCTAGCGGACGCAAGAAGCGAGGTCACATGAAGGAGGTGCGCGAAAAAAGTATCCTGCAGGTTTACAACAAGATGCACGAATTGGTAGGTCTACTGGCTGAGTTGTTGAACATACAGGTTCTAACAGATACGAGCGTTCTTCACGCATCATCATTGGGTGTCGCGCCGTTTTTCGTCGAATCGGTAAGCGATCTTCAATTGAGCGCATTGAAACTCGTCACTGTAATATTCACTAAATATGAGAAGCATAGGAGACTACTATTGGACGACATCCTGGCGTCTATAGCGAGACTACCTAGTAGCAAAAGGAGTTTACGTACGTACAGACTCAATTCCGAAGATCATATACAGATGTTGACCGCGCTAGTCTTGCAGCTTATCCAATGTGTGGTAGTTCTATCAGATTCTAAATCTTCGAAGGAGGAAGACGAGAAGAAGCCCAGTCACATAGACTCCGACGTCTTTATTATTAATAGATATGAGACTGCTACCAGAATCGCCGGTAATTTTTTAACGGTATTTCTCAACAAATGCGGTAGCAAAGGTGAAGAAATCGATTACAGACCGTTATTTGAAAATTTCGTACAAGACTTATTGGCGACGGTGAATAAACCTGAATGGCCCGCCGCCGAGTTGCTGCTTAGTCTTCTCGGAAACTTGTTAGTAGGACATTTTTCTAACAAGAGTTCCGATATGTCACTTCGAGTAGCTTCCATTGATTATCTCGGCGTGGTAGCAGCTAGATTGCGTAAGGATGCAGTCAGTTCCCATTGCAAGTTATCGACCATCGATCAGATTATACGAGATATTAAACTCGAACAGCAAAAGGACTCGGATTATGACCAGATAAAGGATAAAGAGATTGCAGGACTGAGCGAGGACGAAGAAAGAACTGTTTTTCTGCAGAAAGTACTTTTGGATTATTTGGCCGTTAACGGAACGAAGGATTCAGCTCTTGGATACGCGCGTCACTTTTATCTGGCTCAATGGTATCGAGATTGCGCGCTGGAGAAATCTCGGGTAGGCCAGTCGAAGAACAGTCCAAGTAAGAAGATGCATAAAAAACGAGCAAAGAAGAAAAACCGGCATCACAGCAGCGATCAGGACACCGAGTCCGAATTGGACGAGCAAGATCCGGATGAAAATGACAATAATGAACAGAAGAATTCGGAGTCTTACCGGATCATCGAGGAGAAGAAGAAGTACATTATCAGTAGAATAAGACCTTGCAGTACGGGAACGAAACCTGATATCCTTCAAACGTACATCGATTACAACTCTGCGGAACTGATTTCGCAATATCTCGCATCCAAGAGACCATTCTCGCAGAGTTTTGATAAGTACCTCAAGCAGATCCTTCACGTGTTAACGGAATCGTCAATAGCCATTAGAACCAAGGCAATGAAATGCCTCACAATGATCGTCGAGGCTGATCCGAGCGTGCTGGCGAGAGTGGACATGCAGTTGGGCGTGAAGCATTCGTTCCTCGATTACTCTACGTCCGTGCGAGAGGCAGCGGTAGACTTGGTAGGAAAATTTGTATTGAGTAGACCTGAACTGATTGACAAATACTATGATATGCTATCGGCTAGAATCCTTGACACCGGCGTCAGCGTGCGGAAACGCGTTATCAAGATTCTTAAGGATATTTGTATGGAGTGCCCAGATTTTCCTAAAATTCCAGAAATATGCGTGAAAATGATAAGAAGAGTGAACGACGAAGAGGGCATCCGGAAGCTCGTCATGGAAGTTTTTCAAAATATGTGGTTTACTCCAGTCAGAGAGCGTCCCACTCTTGACTCAGAATCATTGTTAAGAAAGGTCATGAATATCACGGACGTCGTGGCGGCTAGCAAGGATATGGGACTCGAATGGTTTGAGCAGCTTTTGGTAAGTCTGTTTAAGCCGAAAGAAGATAAGGAGGACAGTACGAAGATGCAGGCGGACCCTCCACGGACATTGCTGACGGCGTGCAAGCAAATTGTAGATTGCCTAATCGAAAACGTGTTGCGACTTGAAGAGACAAATCTGGGAGATTCTGAAAAATTGGGAAAGAAAGGTTCGTCGCAGAGATTGGTTGCGTGCCTGACAACGCTTTACTTATTTGCAAAGATTCGGCCGCGGCTTCTGGTCAATCATGCAATCACCCTACAGCCTTACTTGAGTTTGAAATGTCAGACGCAAGGTGATTATCAGATCATCAGTAGCGTCGCACACACTCTTGAATTGGTGGTACCTCTGATGGAACATCCTAGTGAGACCTTTTTAGCGCAACTAGAAGAAGATTCAGTGAAATTGATTTTGCAACACGATAGATCGGTAGTCGCGAGCTGTCTGTCGTGTTTGGGATCCATAGTCAATAACGTCACGCGAAACTTTAAATTGATACGAGACTGCTTCAAGAAATACTACGGACACTTAACGGAGTACAAATCGTTCTACGAGAAGGACCCGACCAATCCTATGCTATTAAAATGCAGGCCATTTTTCCGACGAGCACTTTTCACTGTCGGTTTATTATTACGTCATTTTAATTTCACAGATCCGGAGGTGATAGAAGGACTAGCAGACAATATTAAGGATCAGGTCTTCGAGACCCTCAACTATTTTGTTCATTTAGATAACGACGACATCCGGCATTTTACTCTGTCGGCCATTGGTTCTCTCTGCATACGGCATTACGAGTTTATGATGCTGCCGGAACTGAAAGAGCTCTATCATCATTTACTCACATCTGAACACGCACTGGTTAATATGAGAATCCAGGTACTCAATAATATCGAAATATATCTGCAGGAGGAAGAAAAGAGAATGATAAAACAAGATCTCGAATGGGCGAAAATGTCGAAGCAGGAGAATCTAAAAGAAATGGGTGACGTGTCATCGGGCATGGCGAGCACTGTGATTCAGCTCTACATCAAGGAAATTCTCGAGTCTTTTCTACACATCAATATAAGTGTACGACACGCGGCTCTCAAAGTTATCCAATTGATCTTGGCGCAAGGTTTGGTGCATCCCGTTCAGATAGTGCCCTACCTGATATGCATGAGTACTGATTGCGAGAAGGCGGTGAGTCACAGCGCGGACAAATGGCTGCAGGACATTGAAAAGAAATACCCGGGTTTCATTCATATGAAGTCGCAATTTGGTATCAAGTTGAGCTATCGACTGCAGAAAATTTTGCAAAATGATATTACGGTAAGAGGCATGCGAATAAAGGAGGGCGAATTTCCAGGCGCACTCAACGGTTTCCTCTATACGATTCTGCGGAGCACGAAACAGCAAAGGCGGGCATTCGTATTGTCTTTTCTCAAACGTTTTGACGAGACTGCCAAAACCAGTTTGTCGCAGATGCTGTATTTGGCGGACAATCTCGCTTACTTTACATATCAGGTGCAGGACGAGCCGCTCTTCATCATCCATCACATTGATATTATTATCTCCATGTCTGGTACGAACGTGTTGCAGTCTTTCAAAGAAGCTTTGCTTCCCAAAGAAAGCAGCACGCAGTCGCAGTGCGGGCAATCCGAACTGACGTCAGGACAGATGATGGGACAAACAATACCGTTGCCATCGGTACAGACAACGGCAACGGGGCCAGAGGGCCAACCAAAATCAAATCAGCTATTGTCGGCTCTAGAAGATGAAGAGGACGATGAGGAGGATGAAGAAGCTATTTTGGTTAGATTACCAGATAACACCACCTTGCTCAGGGAATATATCACCGCCAGTCAAGGCTTCTTACTTTTACTGACACTTCGGCAGCACCTCAAGGATCTTTATGGTTTCTCTGACGCGAAAATCAGTCAGTATTCACCTTCGGAAGCGGCCAAGGTCTATGAAAAAGCGGTTAATCGCAAGAATAATCTGTTGTTTGAACCCAAGACCACCCTACAAAAATTGCGGGAAGGTGTAACCACTGAGGAGCTAGATACAAACGGTAGGAAGAAGCTCGTGAAGGAATATTTGGACTTCAAGCAATTGATGCTCAAATTCGATCCTGAAGAACCAGATGATGATGGAGGTAATGATGCAGGCGATATCAGTGGTGGCAAGAATGCGGAGAATCCGCAAGCGGCGAGGATACCGCCGCATCCTGTAATCGATGGCAGCAGAACGATAGCGGACGGCACTGTCGTAGGAGACGCCACCCTGGCTGCCACGGACGGCCAGCAACAGTTTCAGTTACTACCACAATCAAATCTGAATTTAAACTCCGCTCCGATAGAGCATCCGAACAATTCGGTGAATTCGCTGCCGGCGACAGCAGCAGCAATACCAACGACGACGTTGCCACGAGTACCAAAATTGACGATACATGCCCATCCGGATGCGAGGGAGTCGCATCGTAAGCACCGCGCGCACAAGACGGACAAATCGGTAAGGAAGCACAAGAAGAAGAAGAGGAGAAGAATCTCCGACACCAGTGACAGCGGCGAGGATTACAGTGACCCTGATTTCCTCGTGTGAGTGCAGTGGTATATCTTATCCTACGTGTACATATAAATATCCGTGATAGTGTGTGCGCGTGTGATCCGCCTGCTGGAATGACTCACGTTCCGCACGGCCGATACTTGGACGCTATTGCAGCGCGACAGTCCTTTCCCCTGATCCCTTTCTCCTGAAACGATTCTCTTTCCCAGCCTCTCAAAGTTATGCTGCGACTTTGAAGACAGTTCACTGAGATTGTTTCAGGTCAAGAAACTACATAGAGACTATAATAATAATGATATGGGAATGCGTGTGAGCGTGAGAGAAAAAAAGAAAGAGAGAGATCTTTGAGAAGAATGATAGCCAGAGATTTTTAAGTGCGATCGAACGTTGAGGTAGGATTAGCGTGTTGTTGGCCGAAGCGGCGGGCATCCGAGGTTTATCGATCCGCCATGCCGTTGTTAGTGAGATCGGCTCGTTAAATATTTCGTGCGACCGACTCGGGAACTTGATTCACTTGAAAATTAGCTTCTGCTTTCTTCCCGTCGATTAGGGAGCTTATAGATGATCATTCATTCGATTCCGCCGAAATAGCGATTCCGCAGAAAGCGAGAGATTATGAATGATCCCCGAAAAGATACTATGAACAAGTTTCCCGAGAGAAATCAAGTACAATAAATTATGTTGCGAACAAAATTCATCTGTAAATAATATCACATAGCGACGACGACATCTAATATAACTGTTGATTAATTCTTTTCTTTACATGGAGAAAGAAATTAGCGCAAAGAGAAAAAAAAAACATTAAAGAAATAACATGTAGATTCGCAAAATATCAAATTGATTCGTCGTTGCTTTCTCTTTTCCTTTTTCAGACTGAATTTGAAAAAAGTAAGCACTGCTTATTTCGATAATGCTAAATTATTAAAATTTAGATACATATGCTAACGGTGATTTATAGGTAAACATTAAAAATATTTTGTGTTTGTGCTTTAAAGTTTATTGAAATTAAAGTATGTACACACATGTAACTGTGCACAGAATAACATTTCCACGACGATTACTATAATACTTATAGTAAATTCTGTAGTAATAATTTAATCTTTGTAATAAAAAGGTAGAAAAATAAAGTGCTGCTTCAAGACATTTGACAAATACAACAAAGTTAAAAAAAAGAAAATAAATTTAAATGTATGGTCTAATATTAATCTAATAAAGAGATTACTTAAAAGAACAAACAACAAATCTATTATAAAATTTATTTGAGAAATGTTTCAAGCTTAATATTTATCTAATATTAAAGAGAAAGAGTTTAAAGGATGTGATATCAAATATTACTTATATTAATTACAACGTTTATTAAAAACACACAGGCTCAAAAGAAATTATTTTGTGCTTTCAAAAGTGTAATACAAAACTTACGTTTAAAAAATAATTACACTATAATTATAAATGATACGCAAAAGTAATTAGAGAAAATTACACGATTAATCCTTAAGCATATCCGGGAGTTTTAAAAGTAAGGCCAGAGTGTTATCGATATAAGCGGTAATTACTCGCCTTGAAGGAACTGTACCAAATATCAAAGGTCCACAAAATTCGGCAAACGATACGAAACGAACTTCGATGGAGGGCGGACCCGTATAGATCCTCTCCTGCAGTATGTATAATAATAGAGGTGTGTAGCAGGACGCATTGCCTATGCATTACGAAAAAAAAACATTGTTTGTAATATCTGTACATATAAAAATCTTCAAGTAAAGTATCTTATTTTCGTACAAACTATATAGCGGTGACATTTACGAAGAATACTTAAAATTTTGTTATAATATTAAGTATTTATTCAGAATTCATATGTTGTCCCAATATAGTTTGCTTCACATACACGCACTCAGTCGTCCTTGATGTACGAATACGATAAAAAAAAAGAACGGAATAAAATAAAAAAAAGGAATCGTTTTTTTATACAAACTTATAGAGGTAAACGGTAGAAAAGGGACCTCTTGTTAACATGAAAGAAACGCGGGAGAAATTCACGGCGCGATGTGATACACTTGAGAAGAGTGCAATCTTAAATATTTCATTCTGTAATTGAAGTAATGATTTAAAATAATATTGAATTGCATTTGTCAATCCTTAAAATTTGCATAAATTTATTTTTGAAGAATATAAAAAATTTTTAAATTTAATATACATTTAAATATACTTAAATATATATAATATATATTTATACGAATCACATTGAAAATTTTACAATCTGAACAAATTTTCATATTTAAACATATATTTAAATATATTTAAATAAATAAATAAATATATATATATATATAATACATCGTGATTCAAAATATAATTGAAAAATTCATAGTTATTATTTTCTGTATAATGTTTTATGAATAGATTGAATTTTGAGATCGCACTCTTCCCTTTCGTTTCTGTTCCCATCGCCAGTATGACAGTTCTTGCTACACCTGAAAAGAAATACGATCAGTCGTTCAATATATATGAATACAAGAGAAATATCTTTTTTTTCTATATTTATAGAAATCCAAATATATGATTTAAATGTACGATATGACTAGACTCAAGGCAGCTATAATTTCGAGAATTATAAAGGATCTATGAAATTTTTTTCGTTGCAAGGTGATTAATCTGTTTTATAATTATCAAGATACGTACACAAGATACGATAAAAAAATGAAAAGAAAGGCAAGATATCGTCGCATTCTTCTTACGGGATGGGATGCGAGCGCAGACTGTGTTGATCCAAGATCGTTCTTCTCCCTCCATTATCCATCTAAATCAAACTTGAACACCACTTAAATATATTTGGTACCTGTTTATCGATATCGAATGTAGCAGGAGTAATCGTGATTTATCTTAGCTCGTTAGTTGAGCGCACGCATCTCCGACCAGAAAATTGGAGTTGGAAATGGAGACTACGACGATTCGACCAAATAAACGCCTCATTCTTGTTGCGAATTTATTTAATGTTTTTTTTTATAGTATACGCTTTGAAAATCTTAGTAGAAAGAAGAAGAAATACGTAGAGAAGAAAATGAATTAATACTAATACACATTGAAATATGATTTAAAAAATGATGAGTTTTACTCTTTTTTTCTACAAAAAATATGACCGACGATTCATTATATTATCTATCAAAATTTTTTTCAGATATTTGAAATATTGAAGAAAATATTTGTTACACATGACTTTTACATAAATATTTGTGAATATTTTCATTTCTGAATAAAAGAAACAGATTCGTTAAATTATAAAAGAAAAGTATTAAATTTAACTTGTATTAAATTCTATTCAATTTTCTTACTTTTACGTTTACTTTAATTTCAAATTGTCTCAATTAAAAAAACTATAATTTTAATTTTACATACAACTATCAAATTTTTCAAGAGTTTTATGAATTACGAGCTTCTCCCGCGATTTTCCATAGAAAGAACATTATTCCTTTGTGTTTTGAGAAAATAGTTTAAACATTGATATTGCGATGCATTTATATTCGATCACAAGAGACTATGAGGCGTAAATTTTTACAATTGTGCGGATTTGATAACTTATATTAACGAACGCAGAATTTAGAAAGTACATTCTCTCATAACTTTAATTTAACTTGCGCTTTACCGAGGCCCAGATGTACACTCGTCTATATCACGTCAATAAATTTGGCAGTAAAAGATTGTATGAATTCATTCGTCTAGCTTTAAGGATATGCGCCGATCTTAGAAGCGCACGTGGAAATTCTGCAGAAAAAGAAGCTTGTCACAGTTTTTTCACACTTTTCTTATTTTGAGACAATTTTCAAAATTATG
The DNA here is from genome assembly GCF_047496725.1 of Anoplolepis gracilipes. Taxonomy (NCBI): domain Eukaryota; kingdom Metazoa; phylum Arthropoda; class Insecta; order Hymenoptera; family Formicidae; genus Anoplolepis; species Anoplolepis gracilipes. Next base: position 10,125,996 of record NC_132975.1, read on the forward strand.
TTCTACAAACAAAAAGTGCAATGATTGAATTTGTTATTTATATTTTTGTACAATGTGATTATATTTTGAAGAAAGTTTATCTGTGTATGCAGATGTGTTTAGACAAATTTCACGTGCGTTTCTGACATTTAGATTAATAAAATTGGTTATTAACTGTGTTTCTCGGATTAGCTTTAAAAAGAAAAAAGAAATAACTTGCTTCGTCTTTGCTGCAAATTTGAAATATCGCGAAACTCGATATAAAAGACTGCGTAGCACACCAGATTTTTATGACTGTTGAATTCGAAAAACGTGAACAAATCGATATAATAATCGTCACGTTATTCCAAGCAATGTATGCAAATATGGCATAAAATCATGATTTGTCGTACAATTGTTTTCCCAATTCTTGAGAGTTTGAAACTTGATTTGATTTTGCTCTCGTTTGTAATTATTCGCAATTTATTTCTTTAATTTTTTTTCGCTAAAGATTAAACATTTGCAAAGAAAGTGTCGCTTATCTTAGAAACTGTCGGTGTGAATAAAACCCAAAATCCTGCTTCATGAGAGGTCTCTAAAAAATAATATTATAATTTATTAGTTTCGTATAATTTATCAAGCTTTATAAGGGGATAGATTCGCTTACTCCCGTTATTTCATTATTATTATTATTATTATTATTATTAATCAGTTTAAAAAATCAGTTTTTGCCGCGAGAGACTTGATCGCAAAGGAACTAAATTTTCTTGTAAAACGCGCAACATATAAAACATCTGCACACATAAACTATAAGATTTCGTTTTAAAATTTGTACCGTTTCCGAAGCGTGCAATGTTAGAATTTAAGCGAGGATTGTTTCTTGTACAATTTTCTTTCCCAAAATTTTAGGAAGAACCCTTTAAGAAAACTCAGAAGAAATAATTTATTCATCACATTCTCATTAAATTGTTTTTCTTCGGGAAATATGCACAGGCGAGTCTTATGAGAGGAAAAGCAGGAGATTACTCGATTCCCTTAAGTTATTTTTGAATTTTGTAATAGCTTATCTCTAAAATCTAATAGCAAAAGTCTGCAACAATATTTACAAAACTGACAAATTAATAAGTAATAAAATTAAATTACTGACGAAAGAAAAAGAAAACTGGACAAGAGATTAGTTTACTCGGCAATTATATGAAGAAGATTTTTAAATATAGTATCGTATCCGTCATGATATTGATTATAAGAATATTAGTGGTTCTTTTATATGTTTTTCTACTGCGCGTTTATATGAAAGCGTACTCTCTATGGATGTAAAAAAAGCTAAACCGAGAGTTGTATGATTTTGATGCGATCTCGGTAGTAGGAAAGTTTTTTCCGAAGTCAGCCTCCTCAGTATTGTCACGAAAAATTCGAGAAAGTCTCTTTTCTAAATCTAAACCGTAACGATATAACTATGATTATGAATATATATATAGTATATAATATACATATGCAATTATATCTGTAAATAATTCACGAATGTAAAGATTCTAATAAAATTTATCAATAATTTATGCGTTTTTCAAAATCCTCTCACGAAAGAAAACTTTCCTGCGCCGAGAGCTCTTTTTTACGTGTTATCGCAAAAAATTTAACATTTACTTAACTTTATCACTAAATACAGTCGGAAGAATTTAAATATTTTGTTCGTTTACGAATAGATTACAAATTTTTATTTTATCAGCGTATGTAATTCACAACAATCTTTCGTTTTTTGTAAGATATTCTTACGAAACATTCGTTAAAAAAGAAGTATTATTGATTTATTCGGTGAAAATTATTTTCTATAAAAATCTTAATCTATATTTAGATTTTCAAAGTCAAAATTTGTATCTAATTGTCGAGAAGAAAAGACACGCGTTGTGAAAGGAATCACTATTATTCAGAAGGATGATAAAGTATCATTAATGAAACAAAGAATATTAGAAAGCGCATAAAATCGGGCGTAATTACACATCTTTGCGTTGACTGAGTAAACGAATGTTAGAATGAATACGTTACTGAGAACGAAAAGACGACTCTGCTCTGCTGTACAAATGTTCACACATGTACATATTTATCGTCTAGATTTCGAAGAGTTAGTGATAGAAATTACAGCAGCCGTTATAAGTAATCGAATGACACGTGTGTCGAACGAGACGAAGAATGTAATTGAAAGAGAGTGTGAGTTAAATATGATTATTGTTTGTTATAATAAACAAACTCTTTTAGGCGGTGCGCATTATAAATTCTAAATAATTATATTTCTACGTATATATATATATATATAAATAAATAAAAAGCATAGATATATACATACACACATATATATATATATATATATATATATATGTGTGTGTATGTATATACATATATATATATATATATATATATATATATATATATAAAATATTGTTTAAGAAAGATGAAAAGAAGAGTGCGTTTTAAGGTCTTTGCGCGTATTCTGACAAAGAACGAAAAGTGCCATCATATCGCGTCGCGTAAGATTAACCCGTGACATGTAAACAAATATAGTAATTAATAATAGTAAAATAATTGATAAGAAGAGAAGTTAAAAATATAAAATAGCGGGCGAACCGTCAAACAGACTATCGTACTCGGCGCGATACGAGACACACTTGTGTATTATAGCAATTATACATATATATATATATATATATATATATATATATTATCACCTATGTTTTTGTATTTGGTAATCTAAAAACGAAAAAATATCGAATTATCGAACGAACAGAAGATTAATAGAAAGTATATTATATATATTTGAGTATATATATATATATAAAAGCTTCGAGGGTTGGAATTATCCGAGACGACGTTGATGATAGTCTCTTTTCCTTTCTCTTTCTTTCATCCTCTTTCTGCTCTTGAAAATAAAAAAACTAACGAGATTTATAGAGCAATTTATAATATAATTGTAAAGCCAAGAATATACACTTGCAATGGACGATCCTGGATAAAATCAACACTCGTTTACTCATAATTTATTATGTACATCGTCTGAAAGAAACAGAAAGGTACGTTCGTAAAGAAAAATAAACATAAGTATATACCAATATTTTAGTTTTGTATTTCCTCTTCTTCGTCAAGCTATAATTGTACTTTGATTAAAAGAAGAATATTATCGATTTCTAGGAAATTCTAGGACATCCTTAATCTCTATCGATTCTTTGTTTCTCCATTGAACATATCTGAAAAGTAAGGACAATTAGATATATTTTTTAGATACATAAAAATAAATATTCTTTCCCCTACGAAACGTACAAACGAGGAACATCCTTAATATATTGCAATTTTTTCGGCCCATTTGTGTTAAGATCTTGTATTCTGCATCGTTCTGTCCACACTTTAGTCGAATTCAACAGAGTCGAGTGATCTCGCTTTTCCATTAATCGTGATTTTGTCATTTTCACCATTCGATTTTTGGCCAATCTTTGTCTCGTTAATAAATTTTTCTTTCTGCTTGTATACGCTTCATCTTGTTTCCTATTGGTTATATTCATAACATATTAACAACTCTACAAGCTAAATTATTTTATTAAAATTGAGATTAATTTTTTTAAATATTAGAATTTTCCTGTTAATATTATTAATTGCCGATAAACATTGAAAAAAATTGCAATTTTTTCATTATTTAGCATATTATTATTTTCAAATCCTCCATTTAATTTTGAAAATAATTGATATTACCTAAAAGCCTTGATCAACATCGGATTGTATTTTACTCTCGTTCTTAAGTTGTCTTTCGAAGCTTTGGAAGAAATTTCTATCGATTTTCTCTCACGATACTCCTTTAAAGCTTCTTGAATGCTCTTCAATCTTTCTCTCTTATGTTTTTCTAGTGTGGCGAATTTCGACTCGGTCAGAATCTTCGATTGCTTTTCTTCAATCAAACGTTTAGTCTCTTTCTCAATTTTCCATTGCTTTATTAATTCCTTCTTTTGATCCGTGTTATTAACATCAACGAAATCGCAAGTCTTCGTTATTGTTTTTTTGCTTTTGTCAGTCATACGTGTCGGGCGTTTTTCCATGGTATCGGAAGTTCTCTTTTCTTGTGAAGTGTCTTCCAAGGTTTTGATCTCTTTTTCGCTCTCGCAGTTTTTCATCTTCTCCATTTCTTTCTGTTTGCGCCATTCTTTAATACTTGATTTTTGTTTCTCACGTAGGTTCAAATAAACTTTGTACCAGGCCTCATGATTCACTATGGTTTCCACAGTTAAATCCGGACATTTGACTTGAAGAGCGTTCACAAGAGCGGTGATGCTGTTACATTTTTTACGCATTTTCAGGAATAGCAAGTGATCCTTATTGCTCCAGTTATCGGTATAGCCTGCAAAAGGTACGTGTCACTTTGCGTATATTTATAAATATGCATAATTTAACAAATTATAATAAATTACTTATGGTAATAAGAAAAAGTCGTACACAAGTTTTGCATACAAGAAATATAGTTTAGTAACAAAATTAAGAAAAGGAGATATTTTATATTACTATTATTACTCTTTCATTCGATTAATATGAATTTTTAATTAAGTAATAGAACACCATTTAACACTCAAACATGTTGCGTTACAAAATAACGTCATATGAATTATATTTAGCAGCATACTTTAATTATGCGCAGGCGAATGCAAATGTGTCGAGTACCTGTTTTAGCAATTAACGCGTGGTAATCTTGGATCCCCTTATAATCGTCGCATTTTTTATTTTTCTTGTTAGAAGATGTGGCAAATGTCGGTTTGCTACCGGTTGCACTCTCATACTTATGCAAATTCGATTCAAATTCGCGTAATTCAGACTCGAGAGTTGTTTGTTCCTGCGACAAAGTCTCCAGTTGGCAAGACTTCTTGAAATCTCGAATTTTTTGCGACAATTTTACGAGCCGTTGCTTGTACGCACTTGTGTCTAAATAAAAATTGGTATTGTAAATAATGAACAACAATTTCTTGTTCTAATGTCAAAATGCATGTAATTGATATTTATTTAAAAAATTGATCTTTTTTTCAAATTTTAAAATAAATTTTAAACATACAAATTGCGGCAGAATTAACTAAGAATAAAAATTTTAAATCCGAAGCAATTCAAGAGAGAATTGGGTATGCAAGAATAATTCTGTAAAAAATACGAGAATAACATTATCCATTGAAAATAAAATAATTTAAAAGTTTACCTAACTTCTGGATCTTTTCGGGACAATTCGTGACAGATTTTACCGATCGAAGTTCTTCGGCAATTTCATCCAAACGACTTCGTATAGTACCCAGAAAAATGTGTCTTTAAAAAAATATACGAATTAAATCGGTACAATAAAATATCGCGTGAGTTCAACTTAATATGTATAACGCAATCTAAGATCGAATAATTCGTTTTTCTCTGCTTACCTGTTTTTCGAGATGTCACTCATTTTATGCAAAAGGGGTTGTAGAACTTCTGGTTCCAGTTTCATATTCTCCATCAAGTTAGCGAGATTTTTCTCCATCAAATACTCTTGCTGCTTTAACTTCAATAGAGACTTCTTGTATTGAGTTCCCGTATTTTCAGTAGAAATTTTTCCACATGACGGGATTCGCTTTTCTTTCTTATCTTCCTTGCGAATAATTCCACTCATTATTACATGCAATTGCAATATTAATTATTATAATCAAAGTTTGTTATAATGAAATAATTTAATGTAAAAATCCAAGATTTTTTAAAAATTAGTTTTATGGATTTTTCGTGTGTTCTATCAAGGATTTACATTCGTTGTGGGCATTGTGTCCTGACAAAGTTTCGCATGTGGGTTTCCATAGTAATTCACCACATAACTGTCTCCCTTCTCATGTAATCGCACCTGCTGATTGAAACATAGGAAATTATTACACAGATTGTGTAATATGCAAAAAGCAAAGATTTTACTACATAATTTTTTCAAGTATAAACATTGTATTACGCAAAAAGTATTACATATATTTATAATTCTAACATGTTATATTTCAAGTTTTGTTATATGAAGTATATCTTTTTTTCATAATACATATTATGTTCACATCATAAAAGATTTAGAATTGATTCAATATAATATATCAAATTTTTATTTATTTATTAACTTTTACAAGTAATATTTATTTCATTATCATATTATTATAATTCAAATTAAAATTATATATTTGTAACTCTTATTTAGTGTGGGATTTTAATGAAAATGTATTGCAATTATTTTTACATTACTTCAACAATTATCTTGTGTATATGTAATAATGATTCTCTCAAGAAAATAAAATTTCTATATATAATACTATATAAAGAAAATATAAAGATATAGATACAAAAATATATCCATTGTTACCTAAAGTCGATTAGATTGATACCTATAAATAAAAGTTTATCAACTGTTGCATAAAAGTGAAGATATATTTTCGTCGATAATCATATTAAATAATGATATAAAATATAATACAATATAATAAATAATGATATAAAATATAATAATAAAAATAAAGATATTTTAAATAAAAAAAATTGCTAATTTGTTATAGATAATGTCTCATTTGTTATAAATAATAGAAAGCTAAAATACTTGAAGAAAAATACACGTTTCTATGTTTTCGAAAAATTAAAAGATATACATATTGTTGAACAATCCCAGTAAACGCTAGATATTGCTGAAATATTCCATTCATATTCCAAAAGTTCTGTATATCCTGGAATAGTAGAGAAATGTTCATAAAACGGTCAAATAATTGTGAAATATTCAGAATATTCTATGAACATTATTTGTATGTTTAATAAGGAACATATAATAAATAAAATTTGATATATGTATGGAACATAAAAATGAAATAAAAAATAGAATAAACAGAGTATACAAAATGATAAAAAATCAAAACATTTCGTGCTTATTTGAATATTCTTTAAATATTCCGGAATGTTTTGGAATAATCTTCGGATGTTTATTTTGGATTTTAGGAACATTTTGTAAATATTTCAGGAATATCTAGCGTTTACTGGGATAGCTCATATTATTATTTATACAAAAAGTATAAAATGTAAAATTACCAAATATAATTTACATATTATACAAATAATAATAGAAATAAATTTCGTCGAGAAAAGAACATTTTGTCGTCATGTGTCTCGGTACGTTCTCCGACCGTTAGCGACCCCTCGCGGATCAATTCGATCCCTTCCCTCTCCTTTCCGCCCGCGGCTCCCCGATCCCCGACCGCTCGCGTTGCGGCGCATTTATACGGGCAGCCTGTCTCTAGGCGCCTCAGTCTATGATTGAGACGCGGCAGCGTAAGTATGGGGTGCGCGCGCAATACCCCGCGAGACGTATCGTATGGCATTGCGCTTTGAACTGTTGGACGACGAGCAACGAAACGACGCGACGATTCCGACAGGAAACGATTTCGACGAGAGATAAGAAGAACAAACACACCTCTTCCCCCGTCCCCGGCTACAAAATCGCTCCTCTCGATATACGCTCCTCGTACAAAAGTCTCCTCGACAACGCAGTCCGTGGCGCGAGCGCGCCTAATCGCGTATGTCGCCGGGAAATCCGACCGGCTCCGGACAGCGATTCGATTTTGCGCTCGATGAGTGAAAGATTCGCAGCGCTACCGTGAAACGAGATCGGGGATCTTGGCGGGATTCTCCGCGATTGTGGTGATCCGGTGTTGGTGACTCGGAAAGAAAGATAGATCTCCTTTCGCGAAGTAAATGTAAGTACCGAATTTGATGTCATATATATATATATATATATATATATATATATATATGCGCTTGAACGGTCAGATATGTAAAATTGACACTGCGTTTTTGCGACGCTTATTACGAATGCGATTGGAGATACGTATCAATTGATTCGTCCCGCGGACGAATCCTTAAAGGAAATCGAGATACGTCATTTCAATTGACATTGAAGTACATTAAAGGCGAACGATCGATTTGAATTAATTAGCAGGTGCATTTGTCATTGATGTACTTCGAACTGTTTTATTTATGCGCGATGAAAGATTAACGTTTTAAGAAGGAATGTATCTTAATAAACAGATTTATATTTAATATTAACATAAGAAAGTTTATATTATATAATTTTCTTATTTATAAATTTTTAAACTTTAAAAAGAAATTAAATTTTTTGAATATTTTTGAAAAAAATCTTTATTCTTCTTTTATCTTTAAATGTTTAAGTATTTATTAAAACAAGTCTGTAGCTCATCTATTATACAAACTTTGACATTTTCAGATTCCTAAATCGTTATGTTTTTTTGAATAAAATTATCTCTCTAGAGATATAAATATCACCTGATAACTGTGTAGGATTTCCTGTTGTAATATATAATTTTCTACAAAATTTTTTACAACGCACTCTCTATAATTAGGAAGTTGTCATTTAAATTAGAAATAGAAATATAAAAAAAAAAACACGAATAACTGAATTACATCTGTTGCATAGCACAGATGATTCATTGGCAAGTTTGCTTATTTGCTGTGACACTGATAAGGAATCATAGCACGTGATATTAATGTTATACTTTAACTTGAAATGTGGATATTCCAGACAATAATCAAGCGAACAAAATGATTTCAAATAATAAAAAATAGATAAATTTCTTGAAAAGTTATTGAATATAAAATTATCGTATATAAGATCAAGTATTTTTATTATTAATCTTATCGCACATGTGTATCATAAAATCATTAAAATATTATATTTAAATAATAACGCATTATGATACTACGCAGAGTACAGTGCGCTAATCTCGTCATAGAGCTGTAATGGACAATAATTAATTAAAAGATTATTTTATATAATTTTGTGCCATTATACCTTCCTATTCTGGCTACTTAATCATCCGTTAGAATAGTATTGTTAGAGAAAGTTTCATTGTTCGATTATAAGGAAGTTCTGCTTCATAATCATTTAATCACATTAATTATAAGTGATTGCTCTTACGATAATATAACTAATTATTCGCAAAAAATAGTACGTTATAATTAACAATAATTAATCAATATTTATGTTATACCATTCACATATAGTATATTTTTTACATTCCATTTATTTAATCTCTTATGAAAATCACTTTTACATAGAAAGCTGCATTGTTCTAGCAATTGTAAGGAAATATTGCACCATAGTAACTAATTAGAAGTCGTTAGTGCAATTAAATCATATATCGTGCGACTTTCTTTACATTAAATAACACATTGTATACTACAGAAATGAAGTAGAGCGAATAAGTTGTTGACATTTATGACTTCTTAAAGTTACTGATTTATTTTCAAAGAAATTAATAAGAAAATCAATACTATTATCAATTACGTCTCACATATTTTAATTTCTACGTATATAATTACATATTAATTATATACTAAATTGCAAATATATTGGAAGGCAGAGCAGAAAATGAAGATTGAAAATTTGAAGAATTTAGACCGACGATACACGGATTAGTTTGTTCGCGATTGACGAGTAATATTCGCCCACGGGATGATTCGCGCGCGCGTAAATGGCGCGATAATTTCGCGGCGATTGAATTGCCGATGCAATTACTCGCCGGAGGCGCGAGTACATCCTCAGAGCGAAGATGATCGAGATAAGTGGATGGAGACAAAGCGTTTTGTCGCGTAAGATAAGTCAGTCCCGCGAACTGTACACCACGCGCGATGCGCAACAAGATACGTCTTTTTCTCTGTCTCTTACTCTTTTGTTTCAGTAATAAGTAATAAACATAGGCATGATGCATAATAAACGGCGGACATGACGATATTTGCGTATCCCGACTATTCTATTGAATGACATTGATTTTTTTTTTAATCTTTATCGATTTTGCATACGCAAAATATTACACATATTAAGAGCATTTTTATTTATACATTTGCGTAAGAAAAAAATTTGCATAACACATTTGAAAGAAAAATAATACTGATCTGATTTAAGTAGAGAGACATCTCTTGCAGCAATTGAAAAAAGTCGTAGAAATACATTCCCTTTTTTTTTTTCGTTTAATATTTCTATAAAAATTTCTACATTTTTAATATAATATTATATTTTTATAATAATCGATATATTTTTATGTCAGTAAATTGTATCAATTATTCTCGCGTCACTATTATTCTATGGTAATATAAATACAATAAATGACTATCACGCTAGCACATGGTACAGGATTAAAATTACGCGATCGACAATCAGTATTTGCATTACCATTGCTATTCTACTGCTCGATCATGGATGAGTTCTATTGCGCCAACACACGCGTTTATGCGAGGATTTGCTGCGTGCTGCGCGAGCATCAAGACTTGAGAATAGCGTGCTGCTCGTTACGACTTCTCTCGGTTAAAAGTGAATGGGGAACCCGCTCATTCATAAGATTTTCTTCCGAGAGGGGCAGCAAACAGCTGCACGCTCGCTACTTGCCTCGGCAGAGCAAATGCACTTCATACAGCGACTGGATATGCAACTTATCACTTGCCCGCTAAAGCAGAGTATTTCTCGATCGAAGGATGCGAAGCACGCGAAAAAGGAGATTGCGAATAAATATTTTATTAGCAATCTTTTTCGCTTACTTTACTTTACGCGAAGCGAATAAATTCAATAACGACTGAGAGAAATGGGTAACAATTTTATGTTGGTAATAACAGTGAATATTAAAAGGTGTAACGAAATTATTATTTACTTTTTTAGTGATTGCGCAGACATTTTTATCGATTCGTCGTCTATGTATAACAAGGAATTATAAAAATAATCTTTTTACATTGTTTTAGATTTCTAAATAATAATTAAATGCAGGATTAGTTTTATATAAAAACGACAAAATAAAGCAGTGGAATTTAACAACTGACTGACATATTTAAAAAAAATGATTAATAGACAGCCGACTCGCAAACTGGCTTTATCTCGTCAATGTGTATATGCACGAGAATACACGAATCGTAAATTCGCGATAATGCAACAAATCAGAGCTGTAGAGAAGTAGAGAAAAAAAAAGAGAGAGAGAGAGAGAGAGAGAGGGAGAAAAAGATTTATCTCGCGAAGGAACATGCGGCCCTTATGCAATTTGTTAAAGGTTTAATATCGTTAACAAGGCGATAATGTAGTCGAAACATTTCTCTTGTTAAATCTCGGTCTCTCGTTTGCTCTCGACCAGCAACGATTGCAACATTGCAAACGTCGCGATTAATGAACGGCTGTCATCGCATCGCCGGAAAATCAGTTGCACGTATCGCGAGCTATATGTGCTGTCGAGATGCGTTCGCTGAGAGACGTGCGCTCTTGCGCATCGGATTAAGTTGGATTTCAGCGCTTACATACATTCTGATATTCCGATGACAGCATGATCCTTAGAGCAATCAACAAGCATGTAATTTTTACGAAGGAGAATTAACCGTGCCGCTAGTTTTGTTAGGCATATACGCGAATTGCCCCAGGAGGAGAAATTATAATGTCAGAAGCGTATGGTTTTACACTGATTTTGAACTAAATTTTCAAAGTTTCTCTCATTTGCCAATCTTGTTTTGATCATGTTGAATCTGATGTAGAGTTGACGTTTCTTTATCGATTTTTATCTTTAATTGACGCAATATCTTTTTTTCTCGATATTCGGCCTCAAGTACACAGCTCGCACGCGATACAGTTATGGAAATTGCCCTCCACGAAAGGAGTAGAATAAGGAATAGAGACGAAAGATGTATGGTGAATGAGGGGAGAGAGGCGAGTGGGCAATAAGTCCAGTCAAGGCGGTAGGTGATCAATCTCGGCGCGCTCGAAGGGAACTTTACGGGCCGGCGCGTAATGATAAACGACTTCGGAGTCGGTATGTTCCGGACATTATCGGACCGCTCGTAGTCGAGATATCGCGTTTCTCGTTGGAAACGCCGTGGTCCATGGGCGACCATGCGCGACACGGATTTGCATTCGCGCGGGCGTAGTCGGATCGCGATCGGACTCGTCGTCGCCATCATCGTCGTCGTGGTCGTCGGGAACAGGTTCATTTTGCACGCGAAATGAATGAAATCGTTAGGCGTTACGACACGCCGACGTTCTGCGCTCCAGATCGTTTATCTGCGCGCGCACCCGAACGCAATTATGCGTCTCGTAACAACTAGATGCGTGTGCGCGCGCGAGAGAGAAGGCGCCGGCTTATGCATCCGGTTTCCCGGATATAGATATATATAGTATCTATCGGGATAATTGTCATATTGTCTATCGAATGTAAAAAATAATATACTTGTATCTCTTTCGATGTATTGGAATGAGTTATTTATCGATGATTTTTTTACGAAATATATAATTATGAATAAATAATTTATGATATTTACCGGATATTTAGAGTCTGAAAAAATTAATTTTAGGAAAATCTATCATTAATATAATGTACGTCCTGGAGAATACTTAACTTTAGATAGGAAAACATAAATGACGCATATTAGTTGGTTGTGTTTATTTATTTTGAAGATAGATGCCATTATAAACCGATGTGTTTTGTATAGAGGATTATGTTTATATTTTTAAACATCGTTATATTAATAAGAATTTTTAAAACGAATTTTCTCTCGTGCGGACAAAGAGACGTTCTCGTTCTTATACGCGTGAGTGGGTTCTTGATATCTCGACAACGATAATATCTCGAATCTCAATCTCTCTCCTACCTCACGACGTGATTATTATGCCTTCTCTTCGTTTCCGCTGAAAATTTCTTCTTGGTACATTGAAATAGCACTTGGATAATTGTAGAATGTTTGCAGTTACGATGCAATAAAAGCAGAGTGTTATAGTTATGCTACAGTAAATGTTCTAACAATATAAGAGAAGATATTTTATATGGCGAGATGTTACTCGCGCGAAAGTCGTTACATGTTATTGCGAAAATTCTGTTCGCGTACTGCATAAGATACGCGAACAGATAATTCATAATATTTTTTTTGCAAAAAAAAAAAAAAATACGTATTTATAAAGTACTTGACGTATTTATATTTAATTACAAAAATAAATTTGCCAAGCCTGTCAAAATTAACAGATTTTTCTTGAATGTCTCTATGACTCGTATGCTTTTCTCGTTATCTTAATGAGGAGCTTGCATATATATGGATATTTTGCAATTTTTTTATTGTTTATAGAGCATTTTTTGTACTATTATTTTTATAGATACTTCTGTTATTAGATACATTTATTGAAAATGAAATTGTGATACGTCTTATCGAGTCATAAATAATTATGCGGAATCCTGTCGTGGGACGACTCTTGCGACAAAAAAAAGACATGATAGTTGATATTTAATGGGCTGTAAAAGAGCAAATGACCATTAATTGCGTGGCGCGCCTCATTGCGTTTGTATGAAACGAGCATTATACGTCCCGAGCGGATTTGTTTTCTATATTTACCTTTCGCGAAATTATCACATCGACCATCGCCATAATTACGACGCAGCGAGACTTTTAATTTATCGCGATCTTGTTTTTCTTTAATAATAACGTATCGGTGCTATCTTTGGTCCGACGCAAGAATGTTGTCGTCGCATTGAGCGTGCATAACGTAACATTACTTTAACGTGCGCGATTAAATTGCGGCCAGCGGCAGCCGAGCAGTACTTACGTATCCTCTCATATATATATATATATATATATATATATATATATATATATATATATATATATATATATATATATTTATATATATATCAGCATATTTATAAATCACAAAATTGTAAAAAATATGATAAGATTACGAGGACATAAAGTAATGTAAAGAGAAAAGAGCGTTGGAAATTGTGTTCATAATTATTAAAAAACTTGATTTAAAACAGAATCTGATATAAATAAATTATATATAAAGAAATGTTACTTTTGCGCAATAAAAACATGGAGAACTGTAAAACATCACTATTTATACTGTTTATATTATGTTACATATTATTCCTATTTACATAATTGCTGACGACATGCATAACGTTCGTCGTAACCGGCGATGAATGAGACTGAGTGGAGGATGAGAATCGAATTAAAGTAAACTCGCGCGCGCCCCAGAGAAATTACAGCAATAGAACGTAAGAGTAACTGCTTCCTGGCGATCAGGAGAGTTGGTTAAGTAAGTCGTGGGGATCAAAATTGTACACGCGTTTGCGTGTCTATAAATTAGGACGACTCGTAAGATAATAAAGTACGTTGCCGAGACTCTCGTAACTTTCGATTTTAAAGTAAACTTTTTATTTTTTCATTTAATCCGGTTCAGCGCTTATCTTTAATCCCATTTGTCCGCTCTATCGTATCTGTTACAATTTTAGCGTAGGAAGATGTGTTTCGAAAGATTGAATTCACTTTGTGTAACTTACTGCGAGTATCAACTAAGTTTCTTGAAAATCCTCGCACGATACAAGCGCAACCGCGCTTGTATTTTCCTTCGAATGCGCGACTTTATTATTCGCGCTGATATCCCGAGAAAGGGTTCCACGAGCCCGTCGGCTCTTTATTATTCCATCGAGCGACACGAAAGAGATGGAATATTAAGAGTTGGTTGCCCTATGGATATCGCGCGCACGCTTCGTTCCCTATGAAAGCGCATTCGTAAGTTTACCTACGTGAGCGTACTTTAAAGACGCGCTACACGTGACATAACGGTGCATCATGACATTTGTACGCAGTGTCACGAAAAGTTTCGTATGTCGGAAATGCAATTATACTTTTACAAAAAATTTGAAAAATATTTATGTATAATATAATCCGAAAACGTATTATATAATCTCTTTATTAATAGTCTATGATCTTTTTATAGATTTTTCATAAATTTTATAAAATTCAATTGTAAAATGCAATTGTACGGTAATGTAATATAATCGTAAAAGTAGCTATGTCATAAATTATGAAATACTACACATATTACTACACATACGTTGATAACATAAATTGTAATCGGCACCCGTGTTACTTCGGTATCAAAGCGGAAACGCGTTTCGCTTTCCAACACGTAAAGCTATCGATTATTTATCACAGGATCGCGCGAAAGAAGAAATACACACAAAATCCCGTTAAATTCACTTTACGTGAAATAAAGGAGGACGCTATCAATTTCTGAACGCATCTTTCGCGACTACGAAAAGGATAGCGGAATTCGCGCGTGTTTAAGGATTAAATTTCACGGTGCATCTCCGCGTGAATCTCTAATAGATTCCTTTACGCTGCACTGACATTTATAAAACCCACGGCGGACTCCGGCGGAGTGTAACGATGTTTTACATGCTCGCAACCCCGCTGTGATTTAGCGACCTTCGGCTTCGCGGGTGGCGATAAAGGTTGTAATTTAGCCCGTAAATTAGCCACCAGCCGTTGACAGACGCACCCTCGTTTTTCATTCACTGTGTACATTGCTGAACGTTTTTAATTTCTTTTTTATTTTAAAATAACATGGTTTTATAATATTTATCTTAACGTCTAAGGTCATAAAAAATAGTATGTTTGAATCATTTGCGTTTAATTAAAATTGTCAAACTAAATATCTATATCCGTATAATCTACATACATTTATAATACACATTTTATCATAAGTCTATAGCCTATATATCCGGAACATAACATTCCAGATATAAGATAATTGTATCGTAAACTATTAACTACCGTTTCGAAGGAGAATCGATAGAGCGCTACACTCAATCTATTTACTCCAAATGAACCGTTTCGACGAATCGTTCTACTTATTCGTTATCGATTTAAACTTTAGCATTTTTCAACAGTGTATACATAATATGCGGCTAATAGGCGCCAACGATATATGAGGCGAGCATCGCGTGGGAAACGCGATACGATGACATTTTGAAATCTTTTATAAATCATAATCCGTGATCGTTGCTGTTGGCGCACGAATCTTTTATTCACGATCGACTCCCTCGACTTGTACGTCGGTTTTTTTGTTTGATCTCTTTTGATATCTTTTTATTTTTCTCTGCCTCTTTGATCGTTCTATCTATGTGTAGTTAAAAAATTATACTATATAGTTAAATAATTATAGAGTCCGATAATCCAGAAAGTCATTAAATTTCTTTTCAAGTATTTTATAATTGAAGAATTGAAATCAATAGCGAACTTTTTGACGAAAAGTTGATTAGTTGTCATCATATTTCACTTTCTAAATTTGCTTAAACTATTAAAATTATTTGCCAAGTTAAATTTCGTCATGTGTTTGCATATTATTGAACCATGATTTTCAAACCAGTTTCGGCCAACGTCCAACCCTTGACGAAGGTTCGTTGAATTAGAGGAGGGGCTCAAACCACATCGAAATGAAGCTTCATGGGGTTCTATGAATGGAACAGTTTATCGTTGTTAGATATTATCCCAGCGAGGCGTGTGTGTGGATCATTTCTCACGATTATTTTCTCGGGTTAACACATGCAGTTGGAAAGTTATAATAAAATGTGGAGGATGGGAGAGAGTATTTAATTTTTTGCACACCGGTCAACGATCTCAGAATTATAGAAAAATGCATTCATTGTTCTATCTGTTTTCAAATAATAAAATAATATTACTTGTTAAAAATGTTTGTGGAATAAATTTCTATTCGTTAACAATTATATTTAATTGTCCCAAATTTCTTATTAAATCCAATAATGTAGACGTATTTATCTGAACTTATTCGACTTTTTGCTCACCAATTCGAGTGCGCGATACAAGTTTATTTATCAAATATTAAAGTTTGTTACGTCGCGTTGCACTGAGATTTCATTCAATGTAAGCCGAACAGGCTGTCATTCTGTGATTGACGCGATGCTATTCAAAGTACATCCGAGCACTATCTTACAGTGATTTCACTTGCGACATTGCGCGACTTGGCGAGCTCTCAATACTATTAACCTGTGCTTTATTCGATGAATTGTACACATGGTGCTGATGGAGATTTATGTGCGTCACTATCTGACACGAAATAGGGACTGAATGACTAAATGAACGACAAAAAAGATAAGCATTCATATATTTAAAAATGAAATACATCTGTTGTAAAAGAGAAAGCAGGAAAAGAAAAATTGAAAGAAAACTAAAGAATATAAAACACATAAATGAACAGTAAGTGGACAACTTGTTTGTTTTGCTCGAAATTATCGATGATGTTATGTGTATACACACACACACACATCTGTAAATAAAATTTTTCTGGAATATAATACACATTAGAAGTGCAACAATAAAAAACGTTTAAGTCAAAAAATGCGGATAATACAACAATAAATTCGTTTTTTATCAAGAAAAAAAATCGACAGAAAGTAAATCAAAGAAATTACGTGACCTGATAATTAAGTTCACAATTGAGTTCAAAATAATAACATTTATTTATATTTGACTAATCCGAGTCGCGTATATAATCGAGATTCTATCATATATGAAAAATATAGTAGAATGTAACTGAAATAGACACATATTGATATGTATACATATACAGGGTGTTTGAACGACGATGGGGAAAATATCATGGGGTTGACCGCGCCATTGTCGACAACGACACCCGGAGTGGCTATTGTCTGGCTTCGTATTTTTTTTTATTCATCGGATGTTTATAATCTGCCTCTTGCATCGCGAAATAATGCCTGCGGATTTGCATACGCAACGGTATCTGGACGTGGAAATATCGCGTGAGAAAACGAATCGGGATTCCGTTAGCGGCATTGCAGTTCTCGAGTATAACGAATGTAGCTTTCATCGGGACGATAAATAATGTTGATCATGATCTTCTCGCGATATTTCAAGCGATCATTTCGCGATATTTTTTACGAAGAATTATAAGAATTTAATTGAATGCGTATATTGCAAACTAGGACATAAGATAATTTATCTTCTTTAACTGTACTGTATTCTTTGCATTTTATGAAATACATACCTATTTTTTTCTTAATAAGTAACGAATTTATTGTTGTATTATCTGCATTTTTTGACTTAAACATTTTTTATTGTTGCACTTTTAATTCCAACAAACAAGTTGTTCACTTACTGTTCATGTATGTGTTTTATATTCTTCAGTTTTATATTCTTTCAGTTTTTTTTCCCTGCTTTCTTTTTTACAACAGATGTATTTCATAAAATATAGTCAAGCGATGGTTAGAGAAGAAGAAAACGAAAGAAGGAAAAATTGAAAGAAAATAGAGAAAAATAAATTAATACAAGAACATTTTTTATGTTGGTTAAAATATAAAAGTAAAGGGAAGCAAATAAATAAAATTTCAGAGTTAAAAAATTTAGATTTCTACGAATTGTACTCAGTGTCTACTTGTCAGTGCAGCTTCCCACTTTATATCTATGAATAACCTAGTCCTTTGGGACTTTCAAAGGGTGGGAGTTTTCTCCCTTGTCACAGTAGGACCGAAGTTTCTTCAGTTACGTTAGTTCTCTCCGAATGCTCTAGGCAAGCAGAAGTGGAAAAATATTGTAAAAGATGCGGAATTCCGGGTAAATCAAAAGTGTAAAATTACAGGAAATTTAACTTGATTAATATGAAACGTGTCAATATAAAATTGAAAATGAAATGAATAACTTGATTTATTAGGTGATATTTAAATTTAAATAGTAGTAGATAAAATAAAATTAATAATATAATTTGGAAAAATTTTTCACAAGTTTTTATTTATTGAAATAAATATTTGTTAGATACAAAAGTAAAATCAGAGAAGAGTCAACATTAAATAAAAAACAAAAGGACTCTAATTTTAAATTCAATATTTAAATTTAATATATAAATTATATCAAATTTTTAATACAATGTAACATCTCTGTGCTTTCAGTTTTCGAATTGTTGAAATCATGTCGGTGCTACTGGAAGGTAGATCGTACAGGCCGTTCAAGTCCTCGGAGGAATATCTGATAGCGATGAAGGAGGACCTGGCTGAATGGCTAAATGCCCTGTACCCGGAGCTCAGGATCAATCTGGACAATTTTATGGACAGACTGGACACCGGCGTCGCTCTATGCAAAGTAAGTGTCACGAATGATTTGCCTAAGCTATAACTATCGCGGAAGCACGATTATCCGTGCGGTTAAGCGCTCGTACAGTCATAACGAGGCGATCCTTATCGCGCGGCTATCATCGTCGAAAAATTCCCCCGCGATCGAGATACCCATTGGCCTCAATTCTAGAACACGATTGTCACGTTCTCCGGCTCTTTCCGCGTTTATTTTCTCGCCGCTTCGTAAACATCCGCCTATACACAGTATCGTGAAAGTATGGTTGCATACCCAAAAAGTAATAAAACTCTTTTAGAATATGCGCAGATAATTTTTCCGTCGTACATTTTATGGCAAGTCGTTACTCGAAACGATATATAACTTGCAAAAATTTTTTCCTATATTCAAATATTTTATATACATTAAAATATTATATTCAATTTTAAATAAAACAGACATTACTGTTAATAGTATAAGCATGAAATTTGAGTACAAATTAAAAATATTAAATTTTAAATAAAACGAACATTATTATATTAATAGTATAAGCATGAAATTTGATTACAAATTAAAAATGTAGAAATAGTTCCGATGCTAGACAAATTGAAAATTCGATTTCCTGTCAAAATTGTTTCCTCATTCACGAACGTACATGATGCGCTAAAAACGCATTAAAGGTGCACGTGTGCATTATGACGAGGAGGAAGAAGGATGTGTATGACATCCAGCGGAAGCTCTTCGTCCTGCGTGGTGTGAATTACGATTGAGCTTAATGGAAAGTGGGAAGAGTAGTATTATAAAAGAGCTCTTTTGAAATTTACATTAAAATATGCCATTATCGCAATTATTCTGTTAATGCATCTGTACAAATTCAAACATAAATAACATAAATTAATTTTTTTTTTCTAATGTTAACGTTCTGCGATCTTATAAAAAACTTCATATCAATTTTCAATTAATTATTAAATAATAATTAAACGAATTAAACTTAATATCGACATATTTAATGATAATTCGATAGTGAGTTTCACACACATTTGATTCGCAAAATATATTCATTTTTTTTCTTTCTATTTATGATTATGATTGTATTTTTGTTCGATTGTGAAATGCTCGATGACTAACACAGATGTCTGCCTGAGCGAAATTGATATTACATGTTTGTGACAGTATGCATATTTTTTTTGTCGGCAAGCAAGTAAATAAAATTCGTATGTTAAAGTTACTGGCTTTTATGGACATGATGTTGAAACAAAAATAAAAAGGAATGTACATACAATGTACCTCCCACACATGACTATACTACTCGACTGCAACAATGAATAGAGTAGTCACTCTTAGCATGACCAATCGACTGTCGACGGTGTACACGGTCAGCTTATTAGCTCAGGCATTATTAAAGCAATTTTAACAAGTCATTAAGGGCACGGCAAATTAGGGCGTTAAAAAAAATGCGGGACACAATGAATAATGCTTTAATTACTCGATTAATGCGGTCGGAAATCGTGACGTTCTCATGTCAGGCCAGAGTCGCGTGGAAATAACGAGCGTAAGGTTCGTGCATTTTTATAGGCAACTATACCAGCCGAGATAAGTGTCACGGCATATAGAGGAACGCGATTATGAATATCATCAAGTACCTAAGTTTTTTACTGGAGAAACAAAAAAAATCAACAATCACCAAAATGACATAATATCATTACTGATTCGTTAATTAAAATGTACTCAATAACATGATCTTATCTAATATCAGAAATCTTAAATTTTAGATACATTTAACACTAGGATCATATGTTATATATTAGGTAGAGATTCTTAAATTTTTATCGGTTGTATTTTACAACGTGACGCCGGATATAATATTTCCCGGAACGATATTGCGCGATCGATCGCGATCCAGCGCCGATCGTGGAACGGAACGGATCAGGCCGACTTTCACTGATCTACGACGACGATCCAACGCAGTTGCTCGAGTCGGGCACCGAAACGAGCTCCATTCATCGCCACGGGCCCCATCGCGCGCGCTCATAATGCCCACCGGATTCGCGACGAGTAAGTATCCGAACGGCGCGGTGCGATGCTCGTATAAATGCCCAAGTATCGGCCGGATCGCGCTCGTTATTAGAAACGCGCCGCGCCGGCCCGCGTCCTCGTTATAAATTCATGCCAGAGAAATATTTAGAGTAGGCAGGCAAGGACGATAAAATCGCGGCAGCTCGTTCGCGATGCAGTGCGTGCATTCCCTATATGCCAACCCGGAGAAAGTCACTGGCTCGCGGCGCATCGGGTATGCACCTTAAAGCTGGATTCAGACCACGGTAAGACGATCGTGTCGAATCTTGCGCGAATCTTTATAAACTATTGATGCCTCTGATTTTGGATATTTAATTATGACATTAAAAGCGAAAAATCATGTTTTATACATAAATACTAGTTTCTATTCATCTATTTTCATTCGATAGATTTGATGAAATATATTTAAGATATTCTTTTCGTGGATTAATTCACAGCTTAAATCTTGTACAAAAATAAAATAATGAAAGCAGAAAAAATTAAATAATGCAGATTGTATCGATGATATATGATGTACTATATACTTAAGTCTAATTGAAACATTGTAATTAAGTGAGATTGAAGGGTGATGAACATGTGTGAGCCTCAATATTCAGTATTAGATGTTTGGATTATAGAACGAAGCGCAACGCACTTTAGTCTGAATCCGGTTTAAGGATTACGACAAATCTCGAAGTGAGGTGCTGGAATTTCTTACCTGTGCAGGGGGTAGATTGGGTAGTAGCAGTAAGCAGAAACAGGGGGAGGGCGAGGCAGTAGTGCTTTTGCATATATCGACTTTACGAGCCGTGACGAGTGGCCAAGCGGGGAGCATAATAAGGTACGCGACAAGAAACGATAAGGAACCCCAGTGCTCTCGATACTGGCACTTCTGGGAGCTCTTTTCTGCATTTTTTATCTTTTCTATCGTTTGCAGCGGTTTTTACAGACTATGATTTTTTTTTCACTCTGTTTATATACGGTCTGGGAGGCGCGCAGGCGTCTACATGCAATATGCATCGCGTCAGTTTAACAGTAAATGAAATGCAGCGATGGAAGAAATATTTAACTCTATGTGGAGTTTCTGTATATATTTTCTTTGAATAATATTTTAATAATAATTTTTACGCTAGTATTATCTTCGCGAATATTAATTTATAGCCGTTAAATAAAAATTCGATTTCTTGAAAATTTCATTACATTGACTTGATTTCTCTTTAATTGGAAATAGTATTACATAATATTTTACATATCTTTGTACATGATCGGCAGCCTATAAATATGATTTGCATATTCATCATGAATTATTTATATTTTCAAATGACAACAGAAGAAAAATATGGTAAATACAAGCTTAAATATTCAGAATTGAAAAGATTTTAATAGATGATTGTAGATTAGTTTGTAGATTACAGATTTAATTTCCGAAAAATATCAAATTTTTGAAGCGAAAATTCATCATAAAAAAAATAATATGCATTTATCATTAATTATTTACATTTTGACGCCATTAATTTCTGCCAACATTGATTAGTTTATAGTAATAATAATTTAATTTTACAATCAATTAAAAGGTATCTTTCACTCAATCATCCGAAAATCAATTTGTTAAACCATGAATTCTATGATGCGCAAAAGAAGGCTTTTGATATTGAAGTATTATAGCTTCATGAAAAGCATTTTTTTTAAGACAAATGAGAGAATAGTACTTGTCATGCGTGCGGTTAAAGGTTGACAGACACTCCGTATTAATCATGATATCTCGAAAGAGCGACGGCACATGGCCTTTCCTGTCGGAAATGACAAATACCGGGCGCCTCGATGGTAGGCCTTATATAGTCGGTTAGCACTATCTTCGAGCATTGCCACCAGACATAATATCAAGTTAAAATACTAACTCTTCAATTATGTTACAGTCATTCAGTAAAAATAATTCAATCACCGTTTTGTGTTCATTTTTTTAAAGATCTTTTAAGTTTTAATCTTTCATTTATTTTATATACTAGAGGTAAAAAATTTTGAGATTTTTATTCCTAAAAATAGTATATATAATCATCTATGTTATTTCTGAAAAATATAGTTATTTGCGACGCAAAAATTCACGGTAAAAAAGACCTCGCGATGTTCTCCTCGCAAGGACGCCGGGTCGATATTGCTTCGCACCGATCGTCATTTCAATGGTAATCCCATTATATGCATAGGTATCTTTACATAAATAGAAGAGCGGTTCTTATATCGCGGATTCTGGATTATGTCGTGGAATTCCAGGCGAATTCGCGGCGTGCGCGATTAATTAACCGCAATTGTCGCTATCTGTTTTTTCTCTCTCGCTCCTCTCTCATTCGGAATTAGAATTTATGTTGCCTCTTGCAGACCTTAAAGCCTATTTAAAACGAGACAGTTTAAGACTCATTTGGACAAGCAATATCGTATCGTAAAAAAGTGGATAACAACCATAATTTAGGACTACCTAGAATTTTTTAGGATAATAAAATTCTTCTTTCGTAAATATAATAAAAATGTTTTTTTCGTATATATAGACCCTAAATAAAACTGAAATATTTACATTGTTGATTTTACGTAAAAAACGCACTATTTAAAGCTTGTCAAAAAATTATGCTGACTCTAATGCATAATTGCTTTTATATTTATATTCTATAATTATACAAAAAATATACAATTTTCTATCGTGCGGAAGTGTAGACAGTATTCTTGTAAAAAGCAATGGCACAATTTTAAAACGATATGTTTAAATGGAGTTTTACTTGTTAACTGGATCTGCGATCAAATGCGTCAAGTCGAGATCGCACGCGATCGAGGTCGATCCCGGGGATCCAAGGAAGCTGGCTATATTAATGAGCGAATTAATGGGAGAGTTAGGAGCTCGACTTTCCCGACAACACGATTGTCCGTCGACTTTTCTGACGCGCGTGGCAGAGCGAGTTACCTCTCGGCGACGAGTCTGCTCGTTAAGTGAGTTTATCGGCGATTCTATCAGTTACCTTAAAGCGCTATTAAACGCGAATAGGATCGGCAATTTCCTTCGAGTGAGTTGGCGTTATCGGTCACGTTGTGATAAATGCAAATCCGATCGGCAATTTTGTGTCATGCGTACGATCGAGCACGCATGATTGATTTAATCCTTTTTGCTAAATGAAAATAAATTTCGTATCTCGTGATGAATAATTTGAATCTTTTAAGTCTTGTTGACGCATTGAAGGATGTTAATATAATTTTAATGGTTAAATTGTATTTGCAGAAATAACTTTGTATCAGAAAAGTTTCTTATTATTAATCAAGTAGAAAATTTCACTAATATAAAAATAATAATAATATATATATATATATATATATATATATATATATATATATATATATATATATATGCACATTAATTAATTTAGAAACATGTTTATGTTTTACGTTATTGTAACGATAATGAAATTGAAGAAGATTCAGGTTATATTAATCGAAATCACAGGAGAAAATACAAATGCGTAACATAAATATGAAAGCAATTAGAAGGAAGTGGAATCAAGGTCGGCGGCCTTGAAATTTCTTGCAGTTAATTGAAATCGAGTGGAAAGCTGATGAAACTCGATGCCGCCATTGAATTATCGTAAATGGCATGATGACTAGTACCGTTCTATGACGTCGAGAAATGTAGAAAAGCGTAAAAGGACAGGAGGAAGGAGTTGGATCTCTATTCATTCCATTTCTATGAAATAAACTGTTGTAATTTTCATAATTATAAAGACTGTAAAAATTAATTTTATTTTTTTATGATTAGTCCAATACTTTTATTTTTTAGAGAAAGTTACATTAATTAATAAAATTGTTAAACACGAGAGAAATAGAACAAAATAGAGAAATATCAATCTGCCTTAACGTGAATTAAATTAGAATTTGTTTTTACATGTTCATATGACACTTTAAAGATGAATGTCTATACGAGTAAGATAAGGTACACATGTAAAAATAGCCTGCGTGTCCTTGCAAGCTGATATCCTTTTGGGAAGGTTGATTGTAAAAATGAATGCGTCGCTGTGTATGTTTCTGCGTATTTTACACCAAGGAAACACATTACGTATGCCAGGTCAAGAGCGTTTCCTGCCGCCTTCTATTAGCATTTCTATTGAGAGTTCCTATTCCTTTATCTAGCTTGCGTGTACTCGGAAATGATGGTAGAGAGCACGAAGGACTATTCACACAAGTGTCTGTTCGCTTACAATCGAGAGAGTACCTTGATCTCAAAATTATTATTCTTCTAAATGCTAATTAAAAAAATTAAAAATACATATAATTTAGTGAATAATTAAATTTATAAAATAATTTAATTTAAAATATAAAAAATATTAATATAAAATAGTTTAATAAAATAAATTAAAATAAAATAAAATAGTTTAACATAAAATATAAAAAATACGAGGTATAAATAATATTAAAAATATGTGAGATGTTTTTAATAAAAATCGATAAATGATTGTGGATTATGAAGAAAATAAAAAGAGTTGTATATCTGCGAATCTGAGTTAATTAAAACAGAGCGTTTATATTTCTGCATCTTTCGGTCTTACCGGAAATATTAGACACAGAAAGGTCTTTCCGATGCATTTGAGCGCAAGCAACGGGAACTATAAATCAACGGTCCCTTTTTGTCTCAGGGATGTCAATGGATGCAGCAGCCGGATGCTTTTTTTCATAATTTCTTGGAATCGGAGTGCTACGGGGGTGGCCCTTTTCATCCTTCTTTATCTATATATATATATATATATATATATATATATATATATGCATGTATATATCGTGACTCTCGCATGCCAGTGCTTCCGAAACTTGCGATGCCAGGGGTGTGCGTTATAAAAACAACGGAACGGAAATAGACGGAGAAAAATCGAGCGGGCGCCACGATGCGACGCGACGCCGACGACCACAAGACGCGACGGGCGGTCTAGGATCTTACTTCGGGGATCGCCTTTATAGTCCAGACGCATTTTAATGCCAATGTCGACGTCCATTGACGTAACTGGCGGTATCTCAAAAGGTTCATTGTACTTTTTTGTGGGTTACTTCATAGGCGGCGAAACGTCTGTTTTCTAGGAGCGAAAAAGAATGTAATAAAATAAATTGATGAAATAATAAAATATAAAATAAATATCATATCATATCATATCACATATAAAATATCATGTGAGATAATTAAAATTCAACATAATTATTCTTAAGCAAGATACAAAATAATCATATGTTAACGTTAAAATGAGATCGATTCTCATTTACGATTTTTGGAATAACTGTTAGACAAATTACAGTATAGATGATGATAACAAGATAATAACTCATTGAGATAATAGTTGTAGATATTCTCCCTCGCTATCGATCATTAGTTAATCAACATTAAGTGTCTATTAAGCAATTCAGGACAATTATGAAAGATATTCCTTCTCTTGTAATGAATGCCCTGATAGGCTTTCTCTGATAGATCTATACTATTTACGGATATTGGTATTTCATTAGATTGCATCTTATACTAATATTATATTAACGTTTACAAACATAATCATTTAACCGATTATTTTTATAAAAATTATTCCTCGGAAAGTATCTTTTTTTTCTATTTTTGTTGAGACTAATTTTACTCAAAGTTGTAAGTATTCATTACGCGGAACGTTTAAAGTCACTTCATCACTCTTGTGCGTCTTAACGATGACACGCGAATCATTTCCTGGAAAGTACTTTGTGACGTGTCGTGAACTGTGAATATATAAAGATACTGTAAGCACGTTCGCACGATTTTACATACTTGTTCGCGCGTGCGACGCTTTGGAAGGTATCGTACAACGCGCGTAGAACACGCCGTGATTCACGACGCTTTTGTGTCGGCCGAGGTCTTACTGTTAGCAGTACAAACGCGCGGTCGAGGTTTATTAACCTCTAGCGGGGACAAGAACGACAGGATCGCGAACAATCTTAGCGGGGAATTTCTTCGCGCTTCTGCCGAGCAAAAAAATTTCTCCACAGCTGTAAGAATGACATTAGAAAGTATAATAATTAATTTTCCTCGATTTTGCGGGCATTTAAATTCCATTGCGTTGTAAAATGCGTACTTGTCAATTGCGTATGATGTGTGATCCGTTTGACAGCAAGATCATTCATTAACAGTTATTTCGATGATATACGCGACGGTAGGAAGATAAATTTATAAAATCTTTATTTTATTAATCAATAATGCTTCCTTATTGTGACAACATTTATTCGAACGGGCAACTTTAATAATCTTATTTAAATGAAATCTCGCCACGCGTGTTCGCGTGCTTTCAATAATGCGTTTTCGTTGCTTCAGCGGCGAGCGTCGTAAGTAAGTCATAAATTTCGGCAATGGTTTATCGCGTAGGCCCGGCCCCAGAAACTAAATTAAGTTACACGGTTGTGAGTTATGATTACTTGCTCTCGTTGCTTACGTCTCATTGGTTTGCTTCCATATCGTGTCGGCATTACGCTTAACTCATACGCATTAAGCTTTTTTTTCCCCTCGAGCTCAATGAAACGTCTCGCAAACGCTGCAATTTATAAACGTAGAATGTGCAACGGCTATTTTCATTAGGCACATTCGTCCGTAATGGTAAGCGACAACGACGATAGTGAGAAGGGAGTCAGGGGCCACGTAATGTGACATCCTGCCGTCGCCTCATCTGTCGACCGTATTACCATATGCGCCGCTTCTCGTCTTTTATAAGTGCGACTCTTCCTCTCGTACACAGTGACGCTCAATCATGCACATCATCGGGAGACTTGTTGCCTGATTGATATGCTCCAATTTAATAAAAAAGTATTGCCAGTTGATCAGCAAGAGATAAGTATAATATATTAATGAGATGATCACTAATAAAAATCACTTTTCAATATCCGATACAAGAAACCGAATAGAGAGAATTATCATATTAATAGGATAAAATCAGGATGTTGTTTAATTTTTACGGAGGTGCAATTTTTAAAATTTATTTTTCTATCAATTTTCACTCGCCATTATACAAGTGACCAAAATGTAACAATGTAACGTAGTATAACAAGTTATCTTATTTTTTTGTCATAAATAGTATTGAAAGAAAAAATTGTATTGGTATCACTTTTGTTTTCAAATTCAGACCAATTTCGCCATTTTTATCTCCCGATGAAAAGAGAATTCTCTCCATCAGTTTTAAGTGTTCTCGACAAAACACTCCAGTCGTTGAATCGTCATTATCGTCGTCGCTCGCGTTAGTTATAACTGCTTGTTGGTAGACTCGTCTAATCTCTCAAAGTATCCCTCGGGAAGTATTGAAACGGGCCGACGAGATAACCGGATGCCGTTAGATATGATTTTTACGAGTGTGCGTCAAGGGAAGAGTGCGCGCGTAAACAGCCTTATGGCGTCCACGTGTAGACGACATATATATTTTGTTGGGAGCCCTAGAAAACCATGTGTCGTTTGTCCTGCTGGAGCCTGGAAAGAAACTTTTCAGAAGGCTCGATTTCGAGCATGCATTAAGAATGATAAAGATTAGAACAGCCACCGCTCAATGCAACAATTTCAGAGTTTTATGATACAATTAATTGGCTATTATAAAGCAAAAGAGGAAAAGGGATACAAGGATCCTGATACAACCGGTCATTATACCTACAAATCTTTAAGGCTTTTTTTTTATACTACTTTTAATCTGATAATTATTTTTAATGAGTTTCGTATTTCTCAGAAAATGAATAAAATTTAAACGTCGTATGAAAGGAAAGGCTATCGTATCGAGGCTAATAAGAAATTCAAGATTAAAATTTCTGTAGATATTACATAAAATGTTTTATGAGGATAAGATCGAAAAATTAATAATCAAGCTTTTTGTAATTCTGAATATTTTTATAAATTTTCCGATAATAAAGCTGTAGCTAAAGAATAAGAGTTATTAATGACAAGACACTCCGACTATACGTGACATCGAAATTTAATGCGTCGCGTCGCACGCGAGCAAACGCACGTTGCACATACAACGCGATGTTTGTTCAGACGAAATACGATTTTATTTAAACATCGGCGACTTTCTAACGGACCGACTGTTCCGGGTCATACTACGTAGCAGCTTCTTTTTCCAATGTTAACCCAAATATCCTCCTGACGAGTCATCTCTCGTGTCAACTCTGTTTGAGCAGCATATAGGTTCAACGAACTGTCATTAAAACGAGCACCCAGTTAGGCTAGCGCAATCGTTTGAGCAGATGTTCGGCGGAAAACGAGCGCTGAACAAACAGAAAGGGATTGAAGGGATGAAATACTATCGCCAGTGATATGTGTCTTGGTGAATGATCGTAGTCAAATTGGACGAAAGAAATTATACGGCAAACGAAAGGGATCTACGTAGTTTCTTTATTCTTTTCTCTCACTTTATATTATGTAGATCTTAAATATGTTTTAGGTCAAAAATTAATTGAAAAACAATAAAAGAATCTTAGTAAAATTTGTAATATTATTTTAAACTGCGATTTATCAAATTCTTTGTAGAAATTTAAAAAAAGAAAATTATGTCATTCTCACTTAATTCACATTGTGAACTACGCGACTAGACTGAATCCTTCATTGTCCATCATCGCTTTTGAACTGTCAAAATGGTCCCCGTTGATCTTTGGCATACAAGGGCGTACGCATCTCGAATCTCTCTTAAGCGGTACACTCATCTAAATCAATAGTGTGATATTGTATTAAAACTTTTTTTCTGAGGGGATGACGGTCATCAGATGCCATCTGTCATTTCAACTACTCATGGTAAATCCAGGATTTTGATGCCGCGTCGAGTCTCGTATCTGAATAACGTATGTGTGTTCACGACCGTGTAAGAGGAGACTACGTGTGTGGGAAAGTGTTGAATGGCGTGAAATGAAATATCGTATAACGCATATATATATTCTCTCTAAGCGTCGGATATAAAGTATCGACGTTTGTTATAAACGTCATGAAACATTGATGTACACAAGGCTACACGATACACATTTAAATCGCTATTATTATAAATTAAAATTGACAAGCCACTGCAAATTACGAACCTAACCGGGCGAGCAGATTAAAAATAAAGTTCAGAAAATTTGACCTGAAATTTATAAAATTAAAAAAACATTTTTTTCCTAATTATACACATCTCTTAGATTACTGGAATTGGCAAAAGTGCGATTTTGCTTTCCCTTTACTGACTTGGTCCATTCGCGGCGATGAATTATACCTCTGCTTCTGCACCAGAGATGATACACTAACCGGAATGATTTCTTTTTCATCTTCCAGCATGCAAACAACGTGCGGAAATATGCGGGCGACTATGTTGCGCGACGTCAGGCCCGTAAAATGCCGATGACACGCTCGATAACCTCCCTGGCGCTGCCGATGAGCCAGGTAGGTGACGTGCCCTACCTGCCAAATGCCAGAGCCGGCACTTTCTTCGCCCGCGACAACGTCTCAAACTTCATCGACTGGTGCCGCAACAGTCTCGGTATCATCGAGTGCCTGCTGTTCGAGACCGAGGACCTGATAATGCGTAAGAACGAGCGACACGTGATATTGTGCTTGCTGGAGGTGGCCCGTCGTGGCGCCAAGTTCGGGATGCTCGCACCGTTGTTGGTACAGATGGAGAGGCAGATCGATCGCGAGATCGCCGCCGAGAACAAGGCGGCGAACGGCGCGGACAACGAGGAAAGCGACGACGAATACGAGGAAGAGCCGTGTCTCATATACGGACCGCAGCCGCAGATCGTCACGAACGATCTCAAGACCCTCCACGAGTTGGTGAGTGAAAATGTATACGATCTTGTGTTGCTTAAGCGGCTCTCGCGAGAAAGAACGCTATTAAGTTTCGTCATTGATGGCTGGAGAGAGATACACGCGATGCAAAAATTATGTTGTTAAGAGAAACACAATTTTTCATTTAATATCTAAGCTTTGAATACAAGTCAATTTTATTTTTTTCTGAATTCAGTTCTTCCCGAAGCTTTATCATAACGATTGTTATAAGAACTGATGTGTGATTGCGACGAAATCTCGAAATCTTTCCGCAGTAACTTTTTCTCAACGATTCGCGGCGTCGATTTTGCGATGGCTCAACGAATCTCGGCGGCTTCGTATGTATTCCAATGGCATGTTTCGTCGCGTATCATCGCCAACAGTGATCGTAAACGTGCCACAGCTATGAAAATAACTCGCACCCTTCGGTGCACATCCGGGCGTATTTATGGCGGTCCCAAACTCATGCCGAGCCGTGAATCTCACGCGATCGAGAATAGAAGAATGGATATGCGAGATACTTAAATCTAATAGACCGTCGATAGTTTTACTTATTCGATATCGCAAAATGTCGATACTGCAATGACTTATTGATGTTAATATCACGAAAGATAATTAAAAGACGAATGGATTTTGCAATAGTTAACATAATTACGTGATTTGTTTTAAATTGAATTTTATATCGCAAAATCATAATCAATTTATAATGCTGATTAATTTCAGTTATTAATTTTAATTTTCCTAATGCTTATTATGTTCTTCGAATTTTTATATATTGCAACGACAAACTCATAACTCAAGTTACGCCAAAGGTCGTGTGAATATAACGCTAAGATAAAGATTTATTAAATGATGGAATAAATAGGTCAATTATTCTTAAATCACTTTACATCATAAACCGTCACAGCTTATTACTTTGTTTTTTTCTGCGCTCGTATATGGCAGAGTCTTTGGCAGAGAAAGGACCGACCGCTCCCACCGTGTCGCGGTATGTGTGACCTATCCGGCATTTTATTATCGACCGATTATTATAAATTAACGGTTAACGATCACGCGCGCATGTGGCGCGTTAAATGTCCCGTCGTGCGCGCGAATCGGCTCAGCGTCGCGATAATTTCTTCGTCACGCCGTTAATTGTACTGCCGCTGGCGGAGAACGCGACACATCGACTGACACTTTCCCCTTTCTTCGATGGTGTAAATATAATATTCTCTATATTTCTCGGTCTCGTGGTGACATTTCATATCTTCCTTACACTTCCGTTCTAGACGCAATGATACACAATAGCAGTGACATAACTAAGGAAGGTCTCGTACGAAGGAAGTTAAGGGAGCTTTAGTCTTTATCTTTGCAAACAATTTCAATTATAATATTTATTAGGCTTGAAAAATAATATGAAAAATATAGATATTTGATATTAAATTTGTGTATATTAAAATAATATTTATTATACACAAATAACATTTATATTTATTACTCATATAATGATAATAGTAAATTATTATTTAATAAACTGCCTAATAAATCATATTTAATTGTTACTTATATATTTATTATCTTTGCGTGTTATTTTTGAAAGGCAGTAATGAAAATTTTATTTGACTGAGAGCGACCGGCTTGATCGACTAAAAAATATCGGATTATAGTCGACTCGCGAGTGTGTCTAACGGCGGCGATTACCGGTGGCGATACACGCGACCGGTATACGTGTAAGCGATGCTAAATCGCGGCATTTCACGAAGCGGAATAATTCCTTCCCCAGGGCTTACAGCTCCACGGCGAACGATAACGTCGCGGCGCGCGGCTTCTCGCCGTATAGAAATTCCAGGACGCTTTCCCGCGAGGTCGAAGCTCGTGGCGTATACACTCGCGGAAGGTATACGAATGCATTATCTGTTCCGAAAGAAAATTTCGACATAATCGAATGTTACGATAAATCTATTCCTTATGATAAATCCTTTCTTTTTTTTTTTTTTTATGGGAAAAACTCGTTCGCGAGACTACTTACACATACGTTCATGACATAAAAGACTGCTTTCCAAGACGGATGTGATGCAGAAAATAAAAGACGAATTTGAAATATTATTTTTTACCAGTGTAAAATATCAATATTTTTTAACCATTTGGTAGAAATAAAATCTATCACATTAATATGCAGATTTTACATTTGATAGAGATGTTAATATTTTTTAGATAAATAACCATATCGCGTTACACATCAATTTAAACATTAATACTTTTAATGAAGATCATTAATTTTTCTAATAACGATAAAACAAGGACAAATGAAATAATGAGCAATGAATAGGATTAAATTAAAATTTAAAAATTACTTTTCGAAATCTATCAAAGATAATAATAAAATGATAATTCGCAACTGGCTTCATAAATAAGTGATATCTTGTTTTAAAAAAACAACAACATGATATCATTCATGATACATGTAATATGATAATAAGCTTATGCAATCGCAACATTGATATTACGATATTGATAGAAGTAATTATTTGTAGCCTTCGGTATCAAGCGGGAAGTATCAAGGCGAGGGCATCAATATAACTTGCGGATTGTGTATCGTAATATCATTAACACCCCTAGTAGATAGCGTAAGCGCTGCCAGCGTTTGCGGTTGAATCGAGCGCGTGTTACCGCCGTAAATCTCGTGGGAGCGTGATTACAGCCGCCGTTCAAGCGTATTGTGCGTCGATTTTCGCGATCGGCCGCCGATATCGCCGGATAAATTTCACTTTGCGCCGCGGGGAGGCCGAGCGACGCCGCGCGCCGGTCTCAAGTAGTAATATACCGTGAAAGCGTTGCCCACCGATTCCAATAAAGTAGAGGCGAGTTGAAGCGAGCTGAGGGAAGCCGCTTTGTCGGCTCCGTAATTAACGGAAATATTTATCGCGTCCCAACCACGAAAGTAGCAAAACGTACCAGGATCGGATCTGGCTTTTCCATGTTGTCACTGTAAAAATTTTAAATATGTCGAATAATAATAAAATTCTTTCTTGATTTTTGTAATGCAATTTTTAATTATCTAGATATCTAAAATGTATCTTAGAATTTTAGAAGATTAAAAAAAGAATTATATATGATTTATAATAGAAAGGACTTACAGTTAGTGCCAAATGGCTCACTAATTTGATTTTAATCTTTGAATTACTAAGAAATTAATACTCTTGCATCGCGATTCCTGCTCGTTAGAGTCAATCCTGAGGGATATGTGTTGAATCGCGATATGAATCTCGAGGTGACGATTACGTCGTCTCGTGTCAAATGTCGGAGTGTTCAAAGCGGCAACTCGCCGCTTTATTGATAATTAATCTAATCTCTCTTTACGCCGTGAGACACCACGACACGAAGGCACATTCTCCGAAGCGTTTGCTTTTACATTAAAGCCGTTCCTCGCGGCGATGCGGCGGTGATTCAAGGAGAGAGAAGAGAAGACCGAGTAAGAGTATAAGAGCGTGTTTTACGTCGGCTATCAATTAGATTCGCTCTTGTCACGCGCGTTATCTTATCGCGAGCGTTACGACTTTGTTAACCGCGTTTGATATAAACAACTCCGCGACCGATTTGCCTAATCGTATACAAGATGCGATTATCACGAACTTTGTTATGGCCAATTGTATAGCAAGAATTGGTTAACACATGATACTCGTGTGAGCCTGTTGCATCAATTTTAACGATAAGTAATTACTTGTCAAATAACTCTTATCTGTCATTGAATAATAATTATTAATCAAACACTTTTAATATTTTATAGTAAAATATAAATTTTTAATTGTTTTTTTAGAGCGAGTAATTGAAAAGCTTCCTGATTTTACACAAAATTTACATAATCCTTTATGTCATTGATATTTATGACAATAGTCAGCTGATAATTCCAGAGAAATTGGTTAATTTCTTTATCGATAACATATAAAATTTTTATTTATCAAGTTACAATTTTATTCTTAATTTTATATCTTTTTTCGTCATTCGATTATTCATGCAATCATTTCTTGATATCTCTGAGAAATAAAATTTCTAATCGTATATAATGACGTATTTGTGTGGAACTTTGGCTCATACGGGTGATTTCCTTGATTCATAATGACTTGGGGTCGATGCGTTCCGCGTCCTACCGCGGTCCACGATAAGATAGCGCGTTTAACAAGGCTGAATCTAATCGATAGTCGAGGTAAACTGTACAATTCTACCATGGTGCGGCACCACGCGTGTGTTTCGTTCCCTCGACAGGCGATTGCCGTAAATGGCGCAATGCGAAATCGTTGCCGCCAGCATGTTCAGTTATCGCGGAAGCGGATTAGCAACGCACGAAGACGAGATTTTTTTTATCTTTTCTTAAATTTATATTCAGTAATATTTTTTTTATATTGCAAAACAGTTAGAGCCGCACCGTTCGCCCACCACGAATTCGCTGTTCGTGTCACTTTAACAAACGTGCAATTTTAGCGCGCGTTTATATCCCTCATCAATGCAATTTGCACAGAGAATATAGTTAGTTTCCTTTCTATTTATATATCTATCGAGGGAATATTTAAAAGTTATGTACTTTTACGCACATGTTAATCAATTCCATTAATTTTGATTATAAATAAGTATATTTAATTATGTTTTTTTTTTTTTTACGTTTGTTATTTTTTTTACCAAAAGATTTTGCTTAACTTTCTGTTTTATACAATTAAGTTTTTAATTACTGCGAAAGAATATACAAAAATCGGACAAAGTAAAAAATTTTCCTACATATGCATGTAAAATAGTTATGCAAATAAATTCATTCAAGGAAAAAGAACATTGAGGCAAATATTTTAAGAGGTCCACGGTAGATTCTATTCAGGGAAGTTACCTCTACCGTGCCAGACGGAGCTTCGCCTCGCGAGCGCCGAAAGCTTGTATTGATCGCTGTTAGCCCATTTCGTATCAAGTTCAAGAGCAAAGACGATGAAGTTACTTCACCGAAGGACAAAGTCCTTTTCCTATCTATACCGACGTACGGTTACTTTTTTTCATTTTTTCGAGATAATTCTTCGTCATTCATATCGCTTGTTAGAGCGTTAACTGTCGAATCTTGCTATACTAACAATAAGAAGAAATTTCATTATCAAGAAAAAACATTGGTTACGTTTCACTTTTCGATACACATTTCTATATGTATATGTAGGCATATATAATATTTAATAGTTTCCTCTTAATCTAATGATGATTGATATTATGTTTGCAATGTAATTAGCAGATTTATCGGAATCATGCAGAAATTACTCAGCAAATTTTATATTATATTTATCTTTCGCTTGATATACGATCAGATAGTAAAGCTACTTTCTAAGTACGCATGGCTATTGACAGTGACGTGTGTTTCAAAGAGGTATGATTCAGGATATATCCTCGAATTGTCCAAAAGTAATTAACGTATTCGATATTTGCATACACGTCATTTATATACATATGATATTACACAGTCGCGTCATATTTAAAAATAAAGATAAAATTTAATAAAATTAATTTATAGCAAAAGAATAACGATATTTTAGTCACGCGTTTTTAAATAATTTTTTTTTACATGAGATAGAACCACTATGTCGACAGAATCAATGCAGTCAGTAATTCTTATTATTTTCCTTTATTGAAAATAACTAATATTATATTATTAACTAAATACGGTGGAAGCCGGAGTCGAGTGTCTTTCTCACCGATTCTTCTATAGTTATCCCTTCGATAGAATCCTCTCCGCCGATTGCTCGATCAACCTTCGATCATCGTATGATTTATTTACGACTCGAGAGAAAGAGTTACTATTTATCCAGAAGAGCAAGAGAGGAATCCGTTCGCGCGCCTTCACATAGAACTGCCATAAATGGCGTTGAGCTCTCCTTCGAGTCTCCGTGTCAGTTATTATGTACAATTAGCCGAGATGCTGACGGGAGAGATGGTTGCTGAAGCCGCGCAAGGTCTGCCTGCGGTCCGAGTCTTAGCTAATCACTGTTTGTCGAGCACGGATTAAACAGAAAGAGAGACAGGGAGAGGCAAAGAAATGGGTTAGAAATTTAATACCGAGGTCGGTAGCACTTTGGTCAGTAATTATACATGGTCATGTAATGTAGGTGAATTGATCATTTCTAGACTGGGATATCTGATATACATATGTATATGAGAGTCGAGATTATAGATGTAGCGATGGTTGGTCGTTGATCTATTGGGCAATTGACATTGGTTAACAACTAGAGAACGCATTTTTATGAAGGGTTTAAGGTAATTCTCGAGAGAGCTGTGAGAATTTTAAATCATAAAATATCAGATTAAATTATGCGAAAGTTTCACAAATTATATTACAAGCAGTTAAGATCGTGATATTCGAACGTTAAATCTAGAATTTTTTTATTTGTATTTTTTAAATATATTTTAATATTTTATATATTTTTTAATATTAATAATATAAATTTTGTGTATTCTAATATTTTGTATATTTTATTATTTTAATATTTTATTTGTATGTATTTAGTATACATTTTAATGTTATATATATGTATATATATTTAAATATTATATGCTAAATAATATTCTTTCTAATCATTTATTTCATGAGTTTTTATATATTTGTTTAATTAATTATTAATTATAATACACAAATAATGCTCTATATCGAATTTATTTCGTTATTTCGGAACATTTATTTTGCTGGCAAGATATTCTCGGCAAGATTCCGGATAGATGATTCTTCCACGGTCGTGCACAAGTCACCTAAATTTGGACGAGAACCGTACCACGTCGAATCGATATGTCAATAATCAAGCTTTGCACGGAAGGGAGATCAAAGAAAATTTCGGGGCGTACGCCTCAGTAATCTCGCCTCGGTAGAAATCCTTGTGGGGATCCTAAGCTATGGTTTCTCACATGACTTTCATAAAAATGCATGTAGGTTACTCCGATAAAATGCATTTCAAGTGCTTCTAAACGTCGTCAATTACTCCGAAGCACTATATCAATGTCGGGCATATCGATCCAAAGTTGCAATTCCATCAAATCACACGTCATAATCGCAAAGATACACAATCCGAGTCTCGAATTCTTTCTTTTTTCTTTTCCTTGAGAGTATTTTAAAATTTTATATATAAAAGCAAAAATAACAAAATATTTTTTTCCTTTTCAGATCTTTAAAATCTTTTATTCATCATTGATTTATTTTTTACGGATCAAAATCTATATATACATATTATATATAACAAGAGCATGAGTTATTAAAAATCTCATTTTATTCTTCTTGATGTTTTAAAATATCTTTCAGACTGAATGTGATACATATTATATTTTTTGGATTTGAAATAATTAAATCTAGTTCTTTAATTAGTTAATTAAACACTGTATAAAAATTACGAAATTACAACAAATTGTGGAATGACTTCATAATTTCTATTTTATTTACTAATTAAATTATATCTTCAATGTAATAATGATCTTAGGCAGTCTCTTAAAGCACAAGACCAGACGTGATTCGCTATATAAAGGGCGTGACAAGTCATTCCCGCGAAACAGCTCGATGAGGCGACTTCGACGAAGCATGCGTTTCTCCGAGACTTTCAATTATCGTAAACATTTGCGGGATCACGCATCACGGGGATCACAAAAATAAACTATCGGGGAGAGGACGGAAAAGCGGGGACGGTGTGGTTCCATCACTGCGGACGGAACAGCTGAGAGCTCTATGGGACGTCGTCTCTCTCGTGTATTGATTCCCGGGACGC
Source organism: Anoplolepis gracilipes (assembly GCF_047496725.1). Lineage (NCBI taxonomy): Eukaryota > Metazoa > Arthropoda > Insecta > Hymenoptera > Formicidae > Anoplolepis > Anoplolepis gracilipes. Next base: position 10,164,492 of record NC_132975.1, read on the forward strand.
CGGCGCGGTTCGGCGTCGGGACGCCCGCCGTAAAAGCTGCGCCTTCAAAGCGCCGCGATTCCCCGGAATTCACCTGCCGTGCACGTGTGTGTCTGGGTATGTGTGTGTGTGTGTGTGCGTGTGTGTATGTGTGTAGAAGAATCGCTGCTTCAACTCGTCGAGAATTGCTCACAACAGAATAATTCGCGCATTTTCTATTCCTTTCCTTTCGCGTGAGCGGTGTGTTTATGTTCACGCGCCGACGTGAGATCTGGATGATGCTTGCCGCGTGTTATGCTCTTTCGTTGGGCTAATTGGATAGCTCTAGGGTGTGTTCCAGAGATCTTTGGGAAGTGCGGAATGTCTCGAGATAGATGCGAGTTGCAAATGTTGCTTGGAGAGAGGATTCACGCTGTCGAGTATTTTTAATTAGAATGTTGAATCTACATGATTTTTCTTTGAGATTAATTAGATATCCATTTAAAGAAAGAGAGAAATTCTGACGTTTCGCGTATTAATCTTTCAATATCTCTTGCTAACATTTTTTAATATGTATAATAATTTTTTACATAATATAATTATCAAAACATTTTTTTCCTTTAGTATTTACATAATATTACGTTATTTATATAATTTCTTTGAGATTAATTAGACATCCTTTTAAAGAAAGAGAGAAATTCTGACGTTTCGCGTATTAATCTTTCAATATTTCTTGCTAACATTTTTTAACATGTATAATAATTTTTTACATAATATAATTATCAAAACATTTTTTTCCTTTAGTATTTAAATAATATTACGTTATTTATATAATAACGTAATAACAATAACATTAAGCATCACAGAACCTGTCTTTGTCTCTTTTTTTGTTGGTAAACTGATAAAATATTTATATCAGCTTGAGTTTATTTCAAATTTAAATTTATTTCAAATTGCAACGTCGCGTAGCGGACTGCTTAATATCAATCATCGACTGGAATTCGGTACTTGTAATTTACTGCATTTCATAGTTGCGAGAAAGCGCGATGGTTCAATGCACTTTTCAGCCGAGTAACTCAATATGCGCCTTCGGCGACAAGAAGGGCGCGCGATGCGGTATTTTTTGATTTAGCGACACCGTTGAAAAGAACCACGGCGAGCTGATTCCCTCGTTTTCGTTTGCAAAAAAAAAAAAAGAAGATAGCACAATGCATATCTTGAGAGGAGACGCTCTAATTAGGATTCGGTGCACTGACAAATCGGCGCGATTATTAAAAGTCATGCGAACACGACGAAGCGGACCGCCCACGTAACTGTTTTCTTTCCCGTTTGCAATCACCTTTCGAATTCTCGTCTTTTTTTCTCTTTACACATTACCGGTTATGTAATTTTGCCGTTGGGACATTTGAGTTAGTGTTGCTTCGATCTGCTTTAGCGATCGATTGATTGTCGTCGAACGAGCACGAATTGATATTTATTATTTTGATTATTTAACGATCATTAATATTTGTCCAGTTTTAGATTCGATATATTTAATATTAACGATACAATTAATATTATAAAAGATATTTCTGTAGGTGGTATCATAAATATAATTAATATAGACAACTGATAGTGATACGCATGTATTTCGAGAACGCTCAGAGATAAGAAAAGTCTACATATATCTTTAATCGAATTTTATCTTTTTTTTTTTTTAGTGATACGCATGTATTTCGAGAACGCTCAGAGATAAGAAAAGTCTACATATATCTTTAATCGAATTTTATCTTTTTTTTTTTTATCAACAAATGGTCAATGTCAAAGATGACGTCGTTAAACGAAAATGGTTTGAGTCAAAGTCGTTTTTATTTAAAAATCAACGATAGATGTAAGAGTGAGAAAGCGATTTTTTATAGTTGATTTCACATTATTTTTGCTTGCATAGGTAAATATTTAGGTAATTTCTGTAAAAGGATTATTTGAGATGTATTTTAATAATTTCTTGAACGAATGAAAATTTTTTCAGATTATACCTCTTTTCTTGCGAAATAATATTTCGTAAAGATTGTTAAATATATAGCTTGTCACGGATAGAAAAATTTAACAGATCTCGAGCATATGACAATGTTTATTTTGAAATGTCACATCGCTATGCAAATACATAATACGCATAGCAATGTCAAGAGATTACATTCATACTACTTATGCATATCGTATGACGTGCAAACTACACATCGTGAAAACCGCAAGTATTTGCCGAAGGTAGAATATAATCGCGGGAGAATCAATTGACTCACTAATTAATCTTTTCTCGCTACCAGTGTCCTCAATCATGGACATACTTTTTCTTCATTTGTAATGCGCAAATATTTAGCAATTTTAGAGCACTGTTGTGCCAGTTTATAAACACGTTTTGAATTGGTTAAAGTCATTATATGCAGTTTTAAAGCATTGTTGTCCCAGTTTAGAAACACGTTTTGAATTAATTGAAGTCATTTAGCATAGTCCACGATTTTCAAACAAGATAATCGAACAAAGCAAATCCTGATGAAAAACTTTCACTATTTTTCATCTTATATAATTGGGAGTATTTTATTATAAAAATTATTGAATTACTTAGTATAAAGTTATTTATTATTTAACTTTGTATAATTTAAACTGTAGGAATATAAGTATGTAAAAATAAATTTTATATTATTTTGTTTATGATTAGCGCCAGTACAAAATTTAAAATTTTAGAGATGCCTAAGATATCTTTAATTATATAAAAATATAATTTATAAAAATGCACGATTTTCTCTCGATAAATAGAGGCCTGATACGAAAAGGATTAATTCATAGTTAACTGTCAGGGCATTACGAGTGTTACGCGAATCTTAACATTATGCGCGATAAGCGCGTTCATCAATTACGAGAATAAGCGTGGCGATAGGTTGAAATATTTCACAGCGTTTCATTAAACGATTTCCTCGATCGTGTAACCGCCTCTAATCGACGCTCGGTAAATACATACAGCGGCCGTTTATAAAGCGGGTTTGCTAGATATAAATTTCACCCGTGCGTAGTTTCACATTCTGGATTATGTATGGAGCAAAAGACGGAAACGAGACAATGTATCGAAAGCGTAATGGGCGATCAACAATTGCGTTGCCATAAATCGCAATGGATTACGCGCGGTAATGTGTTATTCTCCTGGGAAATTTACTCATATAGTCATGAGGTTATTTAAGGCCTCATTTACGTCGGATCATTTTCACTTTAAAGATGTTTCAAGAGAAAAGTATTTATTTTGTATAAGATTGACATCTTAATTATTATTAATTTGTTAAAATATGAAACTTTAAACATCTTGGTAAATATTACAGACTTTATTTTATGGACAGCATAAATTGGTAGCTACATTAATTTCTTCAATGAGCTATATAAATCGAATTTGCGATAATAGCAGATAAATCCATTTATGTAAGAGGTTAAATAGATTAGGTCAATTTATATCAAGCTAACATTATTTGTTTCTGTTTCTGCCGATTGTTCTGTATTGTGAAAATTCGAATGTCGATTGTTCTGTATTGTGAAAACTTCTTTTATAATATTAATTTAATTAATGTTTTTTTTTCTAACGCTTTATTTAACACACATTTAAGGGATAAGTGATTTTAAAAAATATTAATTTCGTATTTACAATCACAAGAAGTTAGTTTTCTAAAATGAAGGCGTAATTGTAAATAAATCCATGTTTCACGGAAATCAAATTCTTATTTTTGCTGGTAGACAAAACATTACTGGTGGACAAAAAGCGAAATAGCTCCACGATGAGATCGGACACTATTTTCGCGATCAAGATCCAGTGTCGTTGAAATGTATTGTGATTTCGTCTCGTCTATGCTCGTCTCCTTCCCACGAGGGTCTCCTCCGCGCATACGACCCTGGGAAGATCGGTCGGCGATGATAATGTCACGATAAAGCGATCCGTATCTTGACCGAAGGTTCCATCACTTTCTCCGCTATATACACTTATATTATACAGTGTTTCAGGAAGAAGTGTCATATACGCGGAAGCAACAAGATATTGTTTCGGAGAAAAAGTTCGTATAATTGCATTTCTGCGGTGATGGAACTGTGTGATGTGCAACTTTATATTAAATAGTGTCACGAATATTTTCTTGACAGCAATGATGAGAAGGAATTCAGGTACAACTTACTTTCTTCGCGCGATGTGTGATTATCGAATATAATCTTATTCCTTTTTAGGAAGATATTACCAGATTAATGACGAAATTTTTCTTGAAGGATATAGTATATTAACTGTTAATTAAGGATTTATATTAAATTATTTTTACACATACATAAAATTAATTAAAAAAATCTTTTAGTTATATCCTGTTTAAAATTTCTATATTGATTATATTTATTTATGATCATATTCAGTCTCTTCTTTTAGATCATCTTATATGCCATAAAGAGGCTAAAAGAATTTGTAATACAGAGCAATCGACATGACACAGAATTAGAAATGAATAATATTGGTTATTAATATAAACTGACTTAATCTAATTAATCTCTTATATAAACGAGATATCATGTTACTTGACGATAAATAGACATTAAAATTTATCTTATATTTATTAGCGAATCTAATTAGTGAAAGAGATAATAAGTACTTACGTCACGCAATTTGAATTATTGATGTATAATAAAAAGAAAAAAAAAACAAATAATTATATATATTTAACATTGATCTTAAAATAATTAAATTATATCAAAGTTGGCTGCAGTGGCAATAAATTTATCTTTTTCATTTCTTTTACATTAAATAAAAAATTTTATTTTATTTTAAAGACTGCTTTGATAAAATATATATTTCTGTCTTTAAAGTTAACGCTATTCTAGGACTCTCTCTACATATATTAAAGATGCAAGTTCTAGCTGCAGACGCATATTAATAGAAACAACTGAGATGATTTGCAAACGACTACCACGACATATTCGAGTTTCCTCGAGTTGTAGGTCAGTCCGCAAAACCGCGAGAAATAAATGAAATTTCCACCACTTTCGCTTGCTCGCGTAGATACTCCTACGTATGATATAGCGATGTCACGATTATAGTAGTCGACTCAGCTCGATCGCGTTTCGAGTCTCTTAGACAAGTCTTTCGACTGATCGCAAATGAGCCGCGAAGCTGATAATCATGTTGCAACTTGGATCATTCTCGACACCTCGCTAATTCATTACGATCTTTTCGCCGCTCGATTCTTTTGCATCGTCATGTGTGTCTCTGCGAATTTGTATTTATTCCTAAAGTATCAATCTTAATTTATGCACGCACATATGATTAGTATATATAAATACTTAACTTGTTTCTCTATCACACACAGTTATATTTTCTAACCATAAATATACAATACATACTATTATATCACGTCACAAAAATAAGAACACTGTTAACTTTCACGTTTTATTTATGTATTTGCATGCCCTGTCCGACTATTATTTCTCTCAGTCACCAAACTTCAAATTCGCGTATTTCAATGTATTGCTCTATGTCCACGCAATTAAGTCTTTCGCATCACGTTTCAGTAATCGTATTCAGAGAGAGTTCCGGCATATTACACGAAACCATATCCTATATCTTTATTATTCCAATACCTACACATAAGATGTCTGATATCCACTGAATCATAAGTAGTTTTAGCCAGGAATTTTTTTTTGCGAGATTGAGATCGATTTTACATTATTCATTTAAAATTTTTTAATTTATAACAAAAAGTTTATCTATCAAATGTTATATTAGATTTTTCTTGAAATTTATTTGCGCTTAATTAAAAAAATCGGTCTATATTTATGTATTCGAAGGAAAAAACAAGAGAGATACATAAAATGATTATCTCTATATCTGATAAATTTATAAATCTTACGTGGAAACCAAGTTTCTCATGGTTTCTCAAGGACCACGCGCTAGGCTTGGAACACCCTGTACATTCGATCCGCGGCAACTTTCCTCGTGAACGCGTAACATTGTAAAATCGATGGCAGTTGGAGCGCAGTAACGTCGCTGACAAGCGCATTAAAAGGCCCCGGGACACTTCTCGTTTGTTCAGCACAACCTTTCGTATACCGCGGCAATACTTCCGCGTGTCCCGACGTATCTATTAACATAACAACGCGAGGAAAATTAATCCCGCCGCCGTCACCGGGGCCCGCGGGGAAACTTTCCTCTACCATTTCTCCTCCTCTACCATCGTCTTCGAGAGGTTCACGTTCACGTGACCCCGGCGCGCGTGCCTCTTCCTTCGCATGCAATGTCGTCCTCTTAAATGCAGCTGCATACTGCATACTGGCGGCGCATGCCGCGCAATCCGCAGCGCAATCTACGCAGATCATGCCGACGTTCCTGGTCTTGCGAGTAAATTACTGTCGTCCCGTGCAAAAGCAACTCCCGTGAAAAAGAACGCGCGCACAGGACGCAGACTTTGGTGCTCAAAAAGTTATTCGTCGTTTTTTTGTAAAATAATTAAATCGATATAACAGAAAAATGGCACATGTCATAAAAATTTTAAAATATTTTATGTATTTTTGTAATAATTTACAGATATTTGTTATTTATTTTGCGTTTTGTATTTTTGTAATTTTTTGACGTAAATCCTCCTAATTACCATTCGTGCAAAATACTTGAATTAATCTTAATGTTTTACTAATTATAAATAAATACGTGCATATTAAGAATTAGGTACAGGCATATCGAATTTATATTATATTTAATTTAACTACCTTGTTTAAAGTATCTTGCGGTTTACAACTGCAACTTTAATTTACGAAAGAATTGCTGATATAAGCTATTTAATCAAGATTGTAGCTTTAAATCATTCTAAGACAAGCAAGACAAATTATTCTTTATATTTAACATTTAGTTAACATTAAAATACAGGGTAATAAAGAAAGATTATTAATATCGCATGCCAATAAAGCATACCTGATATAAAATTAGGTATCATTCTGCTTGTCTAAAGAAATATACGATCGCACCTCGGCAGCCGGCAATTATGCAAGCCTATAAATTAATTGCGCTAAAAGAAGATACTCTATGGCAATTAGCGATTTATTTTCCGCATAGAGGAAACGTGTTCGCCGCGTGTTAACCTTTTCCGAGTCAGACATGTTTTTCTAGCTTTTTGCTCGACAATCTATCCATGTTGCATATTCCGTTTCGTCGCATATATCGCAGAATCGTCTCGAATAACTGCAATTACTTGTCAAAAAAATTTTTTTCTTTGTTAAAAAAATATTACGTAATCAATGGAAAATTACTACTAATTTTACACGTGGACTTTATTTCTATTTGCTTTCCTCATTGAGTTATATCGAAGTGATAATATTGGATGACACAAGAAATAAGGTATGTCACTGGAATTATATATCTGATAATGTAATAAAATTGTCATAAATTTCTTATCGTCAGAATGCATTTGTTGAATACATAAGATGAGCCCAACGAAATTGGTTTTATGTTTTGTTAGGTCGTTCGACGTTATACGCGGAGCATATCAGTGTCACAAGAAACGGTCGCGCAAGTTAGGGTAGGACGGTTGATCGATCGCCGTGAAAAGATTTAATGGTCGTCAATTAAGGAAAGGATTTTTGCCGCGATCGCTGTCGGCTCTTTCGTTGGCGCGTTTCATCGCAGGAAGTGCACCTGTCGCGCAGTTTTTTAATTCGTCGCCCTGTAAGTCTCTTTGATACGTCGCGCCGATTTGCCATTGGAATTAGAAAGTCATCGAGCTGCTGCAGGCAATAGAGAAAAGAGAAGTGCTATTTCACAGGGTTGTCATTTTTTCTTCTCATCAAATTCCTTAACTTTTCCAAGAACTCCATTATAACGTGCATGGTTATAATAATGTTAAAATTAATTTTACTTCCTTCTAAGAGAATGTAACTCCTATGCGGAATAGTGGTACAACAGTTACAAGATGCGAAATTTAATAGAACGTACAGAAGCAATTAAACGAGAGTGATTCGCACACAGCTGTTTATTAAGATAACATAAATTACGATATATATTATAATTAGTAAATATAAAAGTAACGTCGTTACTTTTGTTGTAAACATGTAAGGAATTCAAATTAATTCATTAGATTTGCGAATAACAATTATGATATCTCGTTTCTACAGTTTATTTATGACTTGCTAATGGAAATCTTATATAACAGAATAATCGCAGTTACAATAATAATTGAACAAATGTGCATGAAAAAGCTCGTATATTACTTGCGGGCAAATGAATAAATATGTAATACGAATTATTATAAATGATCGATTGATGATATAGGACGATTAGACTTACATACTTTATATTAAATTATCCGTTTATCTATATAGGTTGTTTTATACTACAGCATACATAGAGAGAGAGAGAGAGAGACACACACACACAGTCAGTTTTAACTACCAATTTGTAACAATTCAACGAATAATAGCAGTATATCTTTTTGATGATATTTTAATTTTAATAATATTAACTTTGCATTTTAATATATAAATAATGTATATATATATATATATATATATATATATATATATATATTTTGTTTAGTAATAGTAATACTTCTGTGATTCATGACTTTTGTTAATTAATGAAATTCTCTATCAATTCACGAGAGCGATAAAAACTGACGTTTCTTGTTATGTACGATTCTTGCGTAAACGAGATTAACAAAATTTTGCGATGTTATCGCAAACACTTTAAATCCAAATGCACTACATGCAATTCGTTAGTGCGCACGCTGCGTGCACAAAGATCTCTATCTGCATCCGATTTGCGCGAGAAAGTTGCTTTACAAGAATCGCTCGCAGCATACATCGCGAAGTCATTTCGGATTATGGATATCCAAAAAAATTGTCGCAACCGATCGCAACGAATCTGGATATGCGTGGGAGATATCGCTCGCATCTCTCCCTTTCTCGCCCCCTCCCCTAGTTCTCTCCGAACGAATACACCGATAATAATCCGTATTCCGTATCGGTAGGTTGGGTCGCGTTACGTAAGCCATGGCGGCCTTGCATTATAGCATCATAACCATTCATCCTGTCCGTTCACCTGCAATGCGCCACACAATTTGTCCCAGAGCGAGCGATATACTAATATAGATATGCATATGTAGATATACAGCGTCCCGATCATGTGCGCTTTCTTTTTAACTGTGAGAACAAACTGAAAAAAGCGTCGCTTCTCGATGTTGAGAAATCGATAACTTTGAATCTTAAATGATTTCAACTAAAATATGAAAGCACTTTTGCTTTCGCGAATTAAGATACAAGCTATAAAAATAAATCTTTTTTTTTTTCTAATAATATTTATTAATATTATTTTGTTTTAATTACGCTTTTTCCGAACTAAAAAATTGACAAATTTTTAATTTAAAGATTAATTAACACCGAGAGATAATAGTTTTCTGAATTAATAGTTTCTGAATTAATAGTCGATTCTTAATTTGATTAATATGTGACAAGAGCTACATATTGTTTGGGGACACCATATATATCTAATCATACGTATTTATTGGTGAGTGAATAGTGTTCTGTACACGCGGATTATTCGAGAAATGTAAGAGAAATGCTGTGGATTCATAAAATCAATCTATTGATTTCTAATCGTCGCTAGATATTTTCAATTTACAACGCGTTATTTGATATTTTACGATTTCTGAGAATATTTCTAATCGAATGAACGAACTCAAATGTAACAATTTATGAATTTAGTTACAAATCTTCATATTATTATTACAAAACTTTAAAATCTAATAAAGTTATAATTATAGCTAAAATTGTAAAATGAATATATTGTACTTTCAGTATATTAATTAAAGAAAAATTTTAAATAAAAGCATTTTAAAAGTGTATGAAATACAAGAAAAGAAAAGAAAACAAAGGAAGTGGAAAGTGTTGTATATTGAAGAATTAATTCTTCGTCTTTCGTCACTTTTGCAAGACAGAAATGAAATCGCGTTTAGTTCGCTAATGCCTGAGCGCACTTACAAACCGGAAACGCGTAGCCTACAAACTCAGTAGCTCGTAGACAATTGGTCTGTCGCAAAACGGTCGAGGACGACGAAAGAGGTCGGTGAAGATGACGATTATGTCCTGGATTTGATTCCGCGATTGACGATTATTAATATAATTCCGCATCTAATAACTCGATCGTAGCGCAATTAAATGCATAATCAATCGATATATTTCTTCGCAATCTCGACTCTTGGTGTTCGTTACGAGTGTTAATATCACGCCATTAGTCTCGCTGCCATAACATTTGCCAACTAAAAGGACAACAAGCTTGGATTTGCTTGATAAACGCTATAAATTTCGCCTGTCGCCGCAACGTACATTAATGGCCATTAGAAAATCGTTGTCGAACCGGTTACATTATCGTCATTGATACTTATTCTGTAGTAAACGAAGGCTTGGAAATGTTACGCAAACGCGGCCATGCATTGCGATGCGTTAGTTTCATAAACACAATAACGTCTAATGATAATTTCTCCATTTATTGAGATGAGCTAAATACCGTCAACGTGTCAGTCGAAGCAATCTTTTGTTGCTTAGCATCGCGTTTTATTCTCAAAAGGCGTGTATCTAATGTAAAACAAGCATGTTATATTAACATTCGCATTAAATGTATAATTTAATGCGAATTTTTTCAAAGTAACATATCATAATAAAAGATTTCTATTCTTTTTATTAATTTTAAAAACTGTAATTTTGTAACTTAATGTGAGTTATCTATTTCAAAGAGTATAAAATTAAGTAATCGGCAGAATTACGATAATAAAATATGCTGTAAAATGTCGAAAGGAATCTACACATATATTGCAACCCGAAAAAATAATTATTTTACATCATATTTTTAAACGATTTCATGTATCGCAATCTTCTATATGGGCGTAGTTTATAGCCTATTTCACAATTTTGATCGGCCATTCGCTCCTTCATTTGGAAGGCTGCTATGCCTTTCTTCGTTTCGATTTACGGCGCAATTAATGCGACGCGTTAATGATACGCGAATGACGATGAGTTAATACTCCATATAATTAATTCTTAAAATAGCATTTGGAACGGGTTCTTCTTGACGAGAACGATAACGCAACCGGCGAAGTAAATAAATCCGCGCGTCGAGCCTTATAATGTGCCATTAGGGCTGACAATGAGCCGATTGGTTGTGTCAAGGCATTCATCGTAAGCCAGTGAAATTGTACTTCGTTAACGTGCCTAACTACAAATTTTTCCATATGTTTACCGCTAATATATCGGTTGGTAGTTGTCGCGAATTATCCAACTATTTCACGCAAAAGTCACTCGGCATAATTCGATTCGATTTATCTTCTTTCGTGCTTCTTGGTCGCTTTAAACCCCCTGCGTGTTACGTTGCATTAAAAGCACCCGATATAACTGTCTAGCACCAGATATATATGTTATTATCTTAAATTTGCGTCACGAAAATGTTATATCACGAAATGAATAAAAAATACTAGCAATTTTCCTTCAAGATTTCAAAAAAGAGAAAAGAATTCAATTAAAAATAATATTATTTTAGCCTTATGATAATTTAAATATTTAATATAATATATATTAATATACAGTGAGAAAATAAATGTTAAAATATCTTTCTTTAAATAAATAGAATTTTAATAATTTTCTAGAAAATTATGTGACATTTGTGTAACGGGTTTTGTGAGAAATGTATGACTCATGAGGAGCACAGTACGATTGTTGATATCCTCCTACGGTAGAATGTATTAATTATCGAACGGTACGGCCGTTGCGATGCGACTGGATTCGTTAATCGACTGCGCGACCTGATTAAATATTTGAAAGGAGAGACAACGTGACGTAAGTAGAAGCTCACGATCGACGTCAGTCGGAATGCCTTCGGAATCCGCAATGAAACGCTTGTTTACGATGATTTACCAAGCCATCGTTGCTTTTCCACGAAGATCTCGTTCGAGCAAAGATTTTTATTTTTATCTTACGTAACGTATCAATTTGTCAATCGCAATTTAAATCAGATTTGTGGCATCAGAAACGCGTGCGGGCTTTTAATGCATAACAAATCGAGGACAGGGACGAGATCGATCGATATTTTATGATAATTAGGGGACAGAAGACGTAATAAACTCGTTGCTATAATATGATGACTTAATGTAGTTCTTCGTATTTTTGAGAACATATTCATCTGACATATTTGACAATCTAAATTGGATATATTTTTCTATGTAATATATTATCATTAATTTATAATAAAATGTGTATAAGATTATTTTTAGCCAACGCACACAGAATATTTTATAACAAGGCATGTTCTAACGGCGTACCTATATATTCTTCTTCATTTCTAAATCTATTTATATTATATATACATGTATATATAATACACGTGCGATATATCTACGATATATAGTTTCTCCGTAAACTTGCGGCTATGCATCACGTGCAATATCACACAACTACGGGATATTATATCTTTGCCGCGAACATTCTTGCCGCGTTTGGTGCGACATAATGTTCTGTACGATGGATTATTTAACACCTCGAGATACAACGAGCAAAAAATTTGCGTCGTCTTATATCATGGAGAAAATTTCGCTCGTGACAATTACGAGCATAACCACGCCGTATATGCTTGTTAATTTATCGAGCAGTTCATATAAATCGTCCGCTGAAAAAAAAAATGTCACCGGCAATTGCGGAGGAAAACGCGGTATTCTGGCCACGTGTCCGCGCTTCTCAGCGGTCCGTGACTAAGAATTTCACATAGCATGGCTGGTGTTGTGTTATACATTGCGAACGCATGACACGGCACGGTATCGATAAATAATTTTCACCAAGTGTCAAAAGCATACCACTTATTATATGCATACATGCGAACGGTATAGGAAATGCCTTTAAGCTCTAGCTAAGAAATCTTTAAAAACTTTATTGATTGATTGATAAAATAACAAGCAACAGTAAATTTGACAATGTCATCTTTGCCAGTTAAAATTGTATGTCTAAATTAATATTTTATGACGTAGAGACGGTTTGTCAGTATCCTCGTTATAAATATATTTTTCTTTAAATATAAATCGACTTTCTCATTAGAATTCCTGGAAGGCATCAAAGCGCGTATAAATCGAACGGACATAGCTTTACCGCTTGTTTCTCAACTGTCTGAACAATTTGTTTGGCATATAAGCGTTAAATTTCAAACAGTCGTAATTGACTGTAAATATGGACATGGTACATGATGCATTCTCGGATCTGGGTCGATCTTAGGAGCCAATGGAACACGTTCTCAGATTTAGATTGGATATTTCTCATAAACACTCTGTATATTTAAGATGATCCGACTCGGCGATAAGAGAGAGTGATCGATAACACGGTCGGTTTAACGCCCGTCATAGAGTAAATTTCGATCTTCGAACTCGAGAAGCAATTTAAAACGAAGCCGACTCACGAAGTTATTGATAAAGACGATGATGAAGAACGTTGATAAAAAACTAGTAAATAGATGGCACGTAGATTAACGAAACTAAATATTATAGTAAATGGGAGATCTAGTAATAATAAAATTATTAAATATTAATAAATTAATTGCAAGGCTTAATCAAGTTTATCTTTCTCTCAAAACAAATTATAAGAAATAATTTAATGATTAATATGATTATATATAATATATATTAATATTTATAATGATTAACTACATATAATTAATATTAATATTTAATAATAATTTCTTGACATTGGAATAGAAAAAGTTAAAATTAAACGTGTAAGTCAGTTCAAGAGAAAAGAAAAAAAAATATCTCTCAGCTTCCAAGGAAGCATAGCTAATTTCTGCTTAAAAGATCCAGGAAGTAGCACGAAGTCTTTCACGAACGCTTCACGATTCTCTCGCGATAAATATAATTAATTGCTAAACAGACAGTTCCTTCAGTCATCGAGATACATAAAAATGAAAAGTAACAATGAAATAGAACACCTCCCCCCGTGCCACCGCTGGCGGCTAAAGAAACAGAACGGAATACTCTCGGCATCGTAAATCGCGCTCTCGATGACTCGATAAGCACGTGCGCGAGCATGTAAAAACGCGATAAACTGCTGATCTCTTGGCGATCGGCAGTTCGATCATCGATACCCCCGGTTAATGACCACTTCCGGCGGGCTCTACGCTATCGGCGCGCTCATTGATAAATGATTACGTTAGTGACGTCGCGGGCTACGGTGGGTGGCCGCCTCGTGTGAAGGACACGCGTGTTCGCGTGTTATATCGCCGCGAGATCCGCGACCGCGATACCGCCGGGCTGGCCCGGCGATCAATATGAAGCGAAAGCCGCCGTGCACTCGTTCACCGGGCACTCGTTCTGCGACATTACGCCGGCGGATCGATCGATCCACCGGCTGTTTATCGGTCGATCCGATCGATAATGCGCGCGCGGGGAGAGAGAAAGGAAGTCTCGCGCGATCGGTCCACATGAACCGCGGGCGTGTACCTACCTACACGGCGGGCCGATAAATCGTCAACCGCCGACGGCGACGTCACTTCGACGGTGTCGAGGAATTGAATCGGTCAGTGGTAGAAGGGCTCGTGTGTATGCTACCAGGTGGTTCTGTAACTTTTTGCGTTGCAGCCAGTATCGCAGCACGTGTAGGAATAACACGTACGTTGACATATAATTTTTAAATTACAGTCTACAGTCGATAATACTTCTCGACTTTTTATCGAATTTAAAAAAAAAGTAAGATTATGTTGAATATTTTTTTCGGTTCTCTCATCTAAAAAAGAAATTAAAAATAAAAGTAAATGAGTTCAATAAATGGTATAATATATACACCTTTTTTCATGATATATGTTTACTTAATTTTTTTTCGAGTCGATATCTGGCATCAGTAATCTGCTGAATTAAAAATCATTTACCAAGTAGATTCTTCATTTTTCATGCACACGCGTGACCTGCAATTATTCGGAAATTAAGTGAGATTGTGTAACGTTCTTGAAATGTCGAGATGAATCGACCTGAAACTACGAGCATGAATCGTTGCGTAATCTTTTACATGGACAATTTTATTTTATTATTCGGCGACAAAGACGCGCAAAAGGTTCTCGACACGCTTGCCTATCTCTTCCTTCCGAAGTTGATTTCGCCGACGTTTCGAAAGTTTTCGCTCGAGATAGGGAAAAAGAAGTCGCACGCGTCTCTCTTTCAGAGAGGTGAAACGAACTTGTTTCATAATAAGGGCCGCTCCTTCAATGCTGAAGAGAATCGACTTTAATACGAACAACTCGCGCGCAATTATCTCTGCTTTCTAATTCGAGCGCTTGCGAAGACGCTTGTGAAAATGGTCCCTTTCGCCGCGTTATTAAATGAATAACCCTTTCTGGAATTTATAATCTCAGAGACTTTCGAATCTTCAATTTTAAACGTACTAATAAAGAAATAAAATGAAATGTAAGTCGCTAGGATAAAAATCAAATATTTGTGAATTAATTAACAATAAGTTTAAAAAGCTAGGAATCAATGGACAATCTAAAAATTATTTTATTATTCCATTTTCAACGTCAGTTCTACGAGAAATTATTGAAAGATGTATCTATTTAATTGAATGAAAAAAAAAAATTGATGAGAGGTTGCAACTCGTGTTACATGGATACGATTTCGTTGAATCGGAGCAAAATGCAAAATAAATGCAAACTTTTTCTTCATTGCCGGTAACAGAAGCGACTTTCTCGTGAGGAAAAACAAAGTTTTCCGAGTTGGTAATTGATCTTATACGAGCATGCATCTGTGGTGTTTTTTTGTCCAATGTGATTCAGCGGGCGATCGCCACTGGAAGCGACTCGGAAGACGAAGTCGGACAGTTTTACCTGTTCTCCGCGGCCTTGTTAACGAAACGA
The DNA here is from genome assembly GCF_047496725.1 of Anoplolepis gracilipes. NCBI lineage: Eukaryota > Metazoa > Arthropoda > Insecta > Hymenoptera > Formicidae > Anoplolepis > Anoplolepis gracilipes. The sequence goes on from NC_132975.1 coordinate 10,180,351, forward strand.
TGAGCGTGCGTTTGAAACCATGGCACGGCTTCCGAGAATTCTGTTTCATTCTTACTAATTATCGGATCCTATATTCTCCCGCCTTTCGGTTCGGTGATGTTTCTCTCCGCGAAACAATGCACCGCTTGACCAGAAACTGGTCCAGGTTTCATGTTAAAAAAAGTAATAAATGTATTCCTCCCAGTATTTTTAGTTAATATTGAATCCGAAAATACATTGATACCTTTTCTGTTCACGTTATATATTATATTCTTCTTCGAGAAAGCTCTATATATATATATATATATATTTTTTTTTTCCAGTTGCGGAGAATGCAACGCGAAAAATAGCGATTTGCAATTTAGTTTAGAAATTTCCAGAAAATTTACCTACATTTCATTGCCTTTAAATAAATGTTGAGTTCTAAAAGTAGAAAAAAAAAAATATTCGAAATAGAATCTTTTCACATTTAATCTGAATTCTTCTTACAGGAAATCTATTCGTTTTAATATCATAAATGTAGGGAAAATTCAAACAGTAATCAATAATTGTAAGAGTATGTTTTACATTAAATTTTAAAATTGATTATGTTTTGCTTTCAGGTTCGCGATATCGTGGAGGAGTGCACGTGTCCGACGCAATTTCCGATGATTCACGTGGCTGAGGGCAAGTACCGGATCGGCGACACCAAGGTCACGATCTATGTCCGGGTCCTACGTAGTCACGTGATGGTGCGTGTTGGTGGTGGATGGGATACTCTCAGTCATTATTTAGAGAAACACGATCCGTGCCGATGCAGAAACTGTAAGAATCACGCGCATCACGTTTTTACCGAATCCTTCTTTCTAGACAAGTCACAACTTAATGATCCTAACGATCAATCTTTTTTCGAATTTTTTAGCGCATCGCTCGATGGTCTCAGCGAAGCTCATTCAAAAGGCCGGCGGATCCTTCGACCTGGGTAATGCGCAGGTGCATTATGAACGGTGAGCACATGCTTTTTTTTTTTTACTACAGCGCAATTTTAATTATACAGATGTAATGCAAAAAATACATTTGATGGCGATAAAAACGGATCTATTATAATATATAGAATATTGTATAGTTATTATTGTATATTATTATTTCTTTTCAATTTTGCAGAGCTTTATTTATTTTTGCTAATTTTTTATTTTAATTTTTAATTAATTATTCATCTTACATGAATTATTTTTAAATCTAATTTTGAATAATTGATCAATAGAATTTTATTTCAAATTTATATTTTTTATCTGATATTTAGTGTTAATCATTATGATTAATCGCTATGTCGCTATTCTATATTTTGAATATAAATACCAGCTGGTGCGTAAATCCGGTATGACATTAGCGATATTGTTATGGACATTCTATCGCAAGATATTTTGTATAGGATAGTAAAATATATGGATGCATAAACACACAAACATTGTGCACAGCACTGTTCATAAATACATTAGACTTACGCGAGAAAAATAACTTTTCTCTCATTTTCTTTTAAAATAGGAATTATATTACATTTTACATCTTTAATTTTATTAAACAAGCGTGAAGTTTTATTAACGTCAACGATTTTCGTTATAAATCTCTTTAATCTTATCTACGTTTGCGAACTCTTACGTACGGTATTATACACGTCGTGACATTTCGTCGCGAATACGGAAACTGGAAATTCTCCGGTGCACACCCGGTAAACACGACCCGATATAACGACCGACATCAATTCTGCTATAAAGCCCGCGGTCGTTGTTTCCACCTTCAGATCATCACCTCCGAGAACCCGGCGGAGTTCCGCGTCGAGCGTCGGTTCGGTGCAGAATCTACAATCGGCGCAGCTGCACGCACCACCCAGAAGCATTTCTAGCAATCGCTCGCGATCGCCCACACCTCACCGGCCAACGGCCGGCAGCAAACATCAACAGCATCAGCCGCAATCGAACGACGAGCTAAAAAAGCGCTCGAGGAGTCCCACGCCACATAGGAAACTATTGGCGAGTCCGAATCAGCATCAGAGCGATTTGGCGAAACAGAGATCGAGGTCGCCGACACCTAGGGCGAACCTGAGATCGAGAAGCCCGACGCCACGAAAGAATATAGATTCGTCCAGAAGAAACGAGGAGGCGAGATCGCCAACTCATCACGGAAAACTTCATGAAAATGGCCGAGTGAGTTTGCTCTTTTATTCTATATATTTTTTAAATACTAGTATAATACTTGAATTATGGAAAAATATTACAAATATTAATATAACTTTTGAGAGTTTAAACTTAACATAAGATAGGTATTTGCGATTCCAGCGCGATAGTCATTATAACAAATTTTTAGTGAAATTATTTTTATTAATTTGTCGAAATTAACATGGCTCGTACTCTTTCCCTTATCTCCTCTTTTTCCTCTTTTTTTTTATTGTTCTCCCCTTTTTCCTCTATTTCCTTTATAATTAACATGATCAGTATATTTGTCTTAAGAATCTGAATTGATGCAAACAATATTGAAAGATTCAGCTAAATCTATGATCAGCAAAATAGTTTTTCAAGAATTGATATCGAGTCTAGAAAATTTCAGAAATAAAGAAAAAGAACAAAGAATCAAAGTTGAGAAATTAAGAGAAAAAGTACAAAAAAAGAAAATCTCAACTTATTGAGACTGAAGTAAACAAAAGGCTTAAGGTCTAAAAATAATTAAAGAATAAGTAATAAAAAATAATTATAAAAAAAAAAATTTGTTTATCATATGTATTGAGTAATATAATATGAGTTAGTTATCATCTTTTAAATTACTTAATTAGTTATTTTATAAATATATAATTTTTAATTTTTTGCTTTTCGTTTATTTTTCTTATCTCGTCTGCTTTTCTTATTAAATAAATGTAATTTGAATAGCGAGCAGTGTACGTATAATTCTGTGATATGTAAAATGTAGCATTTCTAGGTATCTATTGCATTGTAGATCATTAAAGTAAAGAAACATATTTTTATCAGTTTTATAAACAGTTATGTAAAACGTTAAAACGTTAACAAATCTAATATAGATTTTATCAAAGTTGTATAACTAAAATGTTGTTTATTTTCAATAATAAATACTATTTTTAAAATAATACATTAATTTTATTATTTTAAAGTTCTTTGATTTATATATATGTGTGACTTTTCCATCAATTAAATCAATTTCCTTTTTTTTCATTAAAAAATTCCTCTTTTCCTTTATAATAAAAAAAAAAATAGAGAGTACGAGCCCTGAATTAATGATGTTATTGAACTAATAATAATATGTTTTTAAACATTTCGCGAAACTTTTGACGATCTTTTAATTCGATAACGAAATAACGATTCTTTTTTATGAGTCACTCAGAAAAATACGTAGAAGAAAGGAGAAGTCATGTAATCGGAACCGGATTTGTTTGCTTTGTTCAGGAGAGCGGTCTTAAAGTACCAGGCGAGTTTACGAAACGATACATCGTGGAGGGTGGCGTGGCGCGTCGTGCCGTCGAGAAGGACGACACGCCGAAGTACGAGCCGTCCATCTACAACTACAAGTGCAGCGAGGACTCGAGCGGCAGTCGAAGCCCCACACCGAGTAAAGAGGAGCAACCACCCATCGAGACTTTCGGCAAGGACACCACAGCGAACACCCAGAAGTCACCGCACGGCGATGGAGAGCACTCGGACAACTGCAGCGAGGTGTCCGACGAGGGTTACCGAAGCCTCGGTGCCGTCCAATCGTCCACCGCCAACGGGAATTCCGCCAGTACGCAGAGCTCGCCCACGGTTGCCGATTGTCAAAGTAAGTGTGTAATAACGCTGTATATATTCCGTATGCAAATTACGCGTGAAATTTAAATGGAATTCCAAAATTGAGACATTATCCAACGATAAAATAAATCGGTTGAAAAAAAAAAAAAAAAAAACTGATAAAAATTCGCGACTATTTCCACCGACTTATTGTCCGCCGAGTGGTGACACACTGATCAGACTCTCGAGTGTCCAGCATTTAAAGTGCGCTTGCCAGCGAGCGAGTCATCGTATTTAATAAGAGAATGCGAGATGACGAAGAGGAGGAGAGAGATATGTGGATGCACAAACGCGGGCATTGTGCGATCGGGACGATGTCGCGTGTCGAGGTACGGCAGACGGAAAAGAAAATCTCTCGGCCGTGTGCCGATGCGAATCGATAGATTAAATTCGATTACGGCGGTGGATTGCGAGAAGGAGAGCTTTGTCCGTGAAAATAGAGAGAACGAGATCACGCGCGAGCGGAATTTAATACTTTGGCGCGCGCGAGTGACGTTTATCTCGGCCTGTCGATCTCGTGCGTATCGACAACGACGAATTAATTCATCCGTTGAAGCGGCGATGTTTTGCGCGACGATAGATGGAGACGATAAATTTTCTTTGTTCAGAGAAAAAAACGTAATAGGTACGTATACAAAAGGAAAAGTTATTTCGCAAGAAAGAAATAGAATTATCGAGATAATAAACTTTTGTATACATCGATTATTTGACTGTAATGAGAGAAATATCACAATTGTAGAAAATTTTTTATTTATTAAGATACGAAATGTTTTTGTTTCTTTAATTTATCTTTTCCGAAAAAAACCATTTTTTTTTTTTTTTCTAAAACCATTTATAGATATTATATTTATTTAATCCATAGAAATTTCATCAGAACAGCAGCTTGATTTAAATATAATGTTGCAATCCATATTCATTGTGTATTTTCACGATTAAAAAAAATGTTTAATGCCTTTGTTAAGTCGAGAAATGATTCAACGATGACAGGAATCATAGAGATTTTAAAGTCCCGTTAGTTTATACGCACGCTTTAAATGAGCTGGTAATAGCAATCTTACGATCCTGCGATGAAAGTCTAGTTTGCATCTCTAGCTCGATCGAACTGTCGTATAAATTCCAATACGATTTACATACAATGTGCACAAATTATTGGGAATTTATACGAATCCACGCATACACATATACGCGCGTTTACTATTTGAACGTCTCGCATTAATTACGCGCCGTTGACATGGTGGTCGGGCGGGCTTTTGTCGATTCATCGAAACCGTCCTGTTAATCAAACATGACAAAAGCGTCGCATTCGACATTCGATGGTAGCTCATGTCGATCGTGTCTCGTATATTGAGAACGCGCGAGGACAAACTGTCCCTAGCAAAATCTCTCATGTCTCTCTACAAATCGTACAAGGCGTGGGTGCCTAAGATCGGACATTTGGATCACTTTAAATATTGCGATTAAATATTCAAAGTGGCAGGAAATATTCAAGTATACAGGCACGCAGTACGCGTTGTAAGATCGCGTTCTCCGCATCGGGTCGGGCTGACATTTAGCCGCTGTGTCGATTATACGCGAGGGAGATCGCTCGAAGCGTGGGCGATCTCCAGCAACCTGTCCTCGGAACAATCGCCGCTGGTCGATCCTCGATAACACTCGTCGTACGCTCTCGCCTTGAACACACGCAAGCACGCATCCGTGTACTCGACTCACTTGACGCGGTTGTGACGCATTGCCGCAAGTGGAAAAAGTTTGCCGCGGCCAACCGCGGCTCGACGCGACTCGCTTCGATCGTCCCGATGCTTTTCTCTATGGGTTGAACGGACTGGAATAGTTCTAGCTTATAACCCGGTGACCTGAACGCTTTTCACTTAGAGTGACGCAGAAATAACAAGTTTTTCAAGAAGAAACTTGCTTTAAGCTAAAGCTTGTAGGATTTGTGCGAAAACATGCTGATATATAGCAGAATTTGCGTCTGTTTTTCCATTGTGATTAAAATTGGAGTTACGTATAATTAATCAATTAAAATGTATTTTTAAATCTTCTCAAGAATATATAAAGTATATGTTACATCTAAAATACACATTTTATCACATTATTTATTTTATTTTACACACCATTTATTGGTTTTTAATGAAATGTCATAATAATTTTATCATTTATTTATGGGTTTTTTCTCTTATTTAAGCAATTTTTTATACTAATTATATATTTATTCAGATAGAGGATACAATTCAGAAATCTGAAAAAATTAGAAATTTTCATTTTCTATAAAATATTTAAAATATTATATTTTATAGAAAATAAAAATTTCTAATTTTGTCAGATTTCTGAATTATATCCTCTATCTAAATACATATATAATTAATATAAAAAAATGCTTAAATAAGAGAAAAAGATCATAAATAAATGATAAATGCAATATTCAGATACTTAGCAGTATTGAATATTTCTTTTGAGCAAATAAAATTATTTATTAGAATCATTGAGAAATCTGTGATTAGATTTTTATGAATCAAAATTTACATTTTTATATCGAAACATTTATGACATTTGCTTTAATTTGTACATTTTATATTTATTTTTTCTCATATTTTTACTTATATACTTATATTCTGTTATATCCAGTATATGTATATTTCTATCTATAATTACTCTTTACAGAGTATAATAATTTATTTTCTCTTGTTAAAATCGATTCATGCTATTACATGCATCTTGTTCTGTCTTTCATTCTTGGTTCACGGTCGAGATGAACTTTCATGTTACATTTCGCGAGAAATGAAAGGACGATCTGGGGGCGTTCTAGACAACAAATATCCTATCGAGATTTACGCAAAGTCGCCGAAGGCGATCCCCAATGACTCACTCATTTACATTGATATCTTTAATTTATTCAATGGCGCTAGAGCGCGTATATGTTTCAAAGATGCGCATCGAAGTATTTGACTTGTTTTAACACGATGTATGCGATCTGCTTTCCGATTCGTGTCGGCACATTTATATGATGCTGCGCGTCTTGCTTCGATTTCGAGGGAGAGGTTTGTGTTCAGTCAGGCGAGAAAACTTCTTGTTGGCGTCGAGAGTAAAAATAAAATTGCGCGATGATTAAGATTGCTGGCCAGTTGAAATAAAACGTGAAAGAGTTTACATTAAAACCACATCAACGAAATCTTTTTAGATCCTTAGAGAATCAAGAATCGATTATTGATTAAAGAATTATGTAAATAATTAATTAAATTTGTCATTTCTTAATTATTTTAATAATTCTCACGTTCTGTAGATATGTAGTAAAGTGTTCTAAATATCGCAAATTAAATCAGATCTGAGAAGGAGATTAAAGAGAAAGACTGAAAATTATATAAAGAAATTATCTCGCAAAGGCTTAAACTACTTTAACTTTGTTGAAGTATGTTCATTCGTCACGTCGTAAATGAAGTACCGTCCGAAAGAATTGAGCCTGGCAACGACGTGCAATTTTTTGAAGCAACGAAATGAATTTCGCGATTTCACCGGATTCGTTCCAGCGCTCCTGAGCGTGTCGTCATTATTTGGCAATGCTCAACGTAACGCAGTAGTTCCTTTGCAGTAGTTCTTATAATAAGATAAATTAGCCGAAGCGGCTAATTTGCCTTGTTACGTTTTGTTTTGTGTAAGTGGAATTATATTATTATAATGCTATATATTATATTATATTATTATGCTTATTTTTATGCTACAGTTATTCTCTTAGATATTATAAATAGAAATTTTCCTTCATCGATTCATATGTATATCTTGTTAGTGTTCTTTTTAAAACAAAAATAAATTCACTTACAACGGATTAAATATGTTTTACAAAAATAGAATTATAAATCCAATGATATATATGAAAAGCTCAGAAGCTAGGTGTGAAGGAAATCTATAATTTTCTCGTTATAAACCTAGTAAATTATATATACTTATTTTTTTATGCCATAAATGTCATATACAATATTGAACGAATACGAAATCATGATATCGAATCTAATATTAGCAAGTACGTCAACGTAGGTTTCTTTGCAACAAATTTAATTCGTAATTCATTTGCGTAATTTTAATAACAAGTTCCAAGGTTCTCGTTAGATCGATGAAGGCTGAATCCGGTTTGACCAGTAGCACGTTATTAGGACGAGATCTCGAAATAGATTTTCGATTCCCAGATTTTAATTACGAATTGCGTTCGAGCGTAAATGTATGCATATCTGCTATAACTCGATAAATCTATAATCAAACGCCATAATATTTATGCGATGTTTTTTGCGTTCGCGGACGAGATTAAAAAACGCAATATGTTATTGAGAACCTGATGGACTCTTTTAAACTGATGAGGGTTAAATTCAATGTGATCAGTGAGCCGTATTTCGAGGAGTCCTTCTTCATTTAAATTCGAATTTGATGAACATTTTCTCATTTACATTTGTCCCGATGGAGACAACGCTATTCTATCATTCCCGCGTGTATACACGTGACATCGATGCATGAATTTAAAAATCTAATTTCTCTTCTTTGCGAAGACTGGGCTTTCTCTGTGGTTTATACGTGGGTGTGTACGCAATACACAAAAACGAAATATGAAACGACATGCGACGTTTTGGTGAAGGAGCAGCTGATTGGAAAAAACACGAAAATCGATACTTTAATTACATAGCTCATAACATCAAGATATAAATTTTAAGGCAAAAAGAAAAGAAAAATATATATGCACATATATGTTAAATTTATCAAAAACTGGATAAAAACGTAAAATTATCACATATAAATGTATAATTTTTAATAATGTTGTTGAATATATGCACTTCTTATATAATATTAAATTGTATCAATTTTATTGAGAAATTTTTGTTCAGTTTATCGCGCGGGAGATATTTCTTTTTTAAATATATTACCATCTTTTTATGGAAATTAATAATTAGCAATTTTTTTATGTAATCATCCGGATAATATATCTCTCGATCAGATCAATAATAATATTAATAATTGTATAATGAATATAAAATATATGATCAATAATTACTATGTAATAGAATATAAATAACGTGAAATGAATATTTGTACGATATATATATATATATGACAAAGAGGTTTACATAATTGGTTACGTAAAAATTATGTAGAAAAATTCAAGCTCTTGTGTGTTATATAAAGCAGCAGAAGATTTATGATTACAACTCGTGCGGAAGTTTCCGATGAAGGAATCCATTTGTCTTTGGATTAGATAGTTGCCTTCGACCTTTTACAGAATTGTCGTTTTGCCGATGTAAATCACACAACAGGACCCACTATTCGGTTTCAATTGTGTCACGGCCCGTTCCTTCACTTCGCCTACGCTAATTATGCTAAACGCGACCGACCAATTCGGTGACTGTCGAAATATTTTTTGGATTCTAAATCACATATATTCGCGAAAGTTGACACCTCGTGATGATGAAAAAAAACAAAAACTTGAGCCCCATAATATTGATTGCTGCACGCATGCATTCGTCGTCGAAACTGTTACTATAATGACAATGTTAATGGATCGTCACACAACGGGAAACCGAGATATAAGAATGATAATTACATAATTGTATAACAATTTGCTTATATAATTCAATGATTTTTAATGCTTGGAATATGGCATTATATGATGTTTTCTAAAAATCTAGTCGTGGTTAATTAATAAACTTCGCTAAGTGTATTAATTGAAATAGACATGTACATGTTAAGTTCAAAATTACAATAAATTTACGGTAATAATGTTAATGTTATATATAACGATTAAATAGTATAATATATATACATATATAAATTAAAAAGATATGTTATAAAGATTTACATTTGCGTAAGAATGATAAAAAATGCAAATGTTTGTTTTAAGAAAAAATATAAAAAAATTGACTGTGTGATAGACTGTTTCTGTATTTTATTACTTCTGCTCTTATAACAGTATTCTTTATTGTTAAAATTGTTAATTACAATTATATTTATAATACCTATATATAATTTTTATGTATTTCTCTTTCTCTCTCATCTTTACAAACTCTGAAAAAGAAGTTACTAAGCATTTGTCTCTGCTATATCTTTCATGAATATTTCAAAGTTATTCTTATGCTGGTCTCATATGACATATAGCAAGCAATGTCGAAACAAATAGTTACAAATGTCAAATCCAGTGTCTCAGAACGCGCGTTCTTTCCGTTTTTTGTTTCAGAGCAACCGCCAAAAACGGAGCTCGAGGAAAGATCTGGCGTGGAGACTGACAGTATTGAGACCGGACTGCGTAAGGTAAATCGAAAAGATAGACTGGCGAGTCCTTTACGAGTTTCATCCCCGTCCAGGAGCGTGGCGTCCTCGTCGACCGGCGACAGGACGCCACGTGCCGGTTCTGTCGTGCGAGAGAATAGCAATCTATCCAAGGCGTCGTCCGGTAGTAAGACGCCCAAAGACAGCAATTCTAGCCCGGAGGGTAGCCCGTTAAACCGAGGTGGTTCGATACGCAGGGGCAACGGAAGCTACGGGACGGTACGCAAGTCAACGCCGACCGGGAGTCTTAGCAAAGCGCTGTCACCAGTACCGATACACAATTCCACGAAAACGTCCGTCGGCGGTAGTGCCACGTGGAACGGTCGTCAGACTAGGCGGCGAGCCAGTATTCAGACAGATACCTTCCTGGATCCAAGATCGACGCCGACCACGTGTGCCACGACGCCGAGTTTCTCGAGGAAGAGTCCAGGTAGGCAAAGTCTGCAGTCGCGGCCGAATCTGAATAGTGGGATCCAGTACGATAGGAACGGCAGGCGAATCAGAACAGCTACGGGAACCGCTTCCCTCCAGTCATCGCCTACCAAGGTGACGAATCCACTGCTTGATCAGATTCTACAGAAACTGGGTGATTTGAAGGACGAGCGCCAAATGGTGCAGAAACTACAGGGCCTTCTGAGAGACTATCAGGCTAGCTCGACCGACGGTGCCGCGAATATGGAGTTCGCCAAAATGTGGGTGGACAGTAACGGGACGATGACTGTGCCCCAGGATGTTCAGGTATCAGTTACTCCTCGAAAAGATCCGAAACCTCAGGAAGGTTGCTCGAGGATACCGGTGCCTCGTACCGTGTCCTATAAAAGACCGATGTCTGTGGCGTCAGATACCGTTTGAGGGTGGTTTTTCTTTTTCGATCGAGTCTTGAGGATCAAGGTAAATCAGGTAGCCTTCCTGTGTTAGGCTAAATTAGGCTGAACGGGTCAGTGCTGACGTTAGCGAGAGCAACTACTGCGCACGCGAATAATCGTGCCTCTTACTGTGCTTATTTCTTGATTCGATTTAATTGATAAGTCGGACGTCTTAATCACGATAAAAAATGGAGGAGTGTATATATGTTTTATAGTTAAAAATATGTTTTATAATTGACTCAAAATGATAGTATTTAAAGGGAGATTTAAAAAAGAGATCTGTAGTTTAAAAAGTTTATAGGTTTTTAAAGGCGAAAGAAAAGAAAAAAGAGTCCATAATAATAAAGATTAAATTATTCCATACTAAAAGCATCACTTTTTGAAATAAAATTTTTTTTACTTTCGAAAAGTATCGTAAAAAAGCATTTTCCATAAAATTAAGAAGGAATTGTTAAAATATAATTTATTTAATAAATTACTATGTTTTAAATTTCTTCTTTTTAATATTGAAAGATGCTTTTTATAAGATGCTCTTTTCTAAATATTTCAGAAATTTACAAAATTATAAATTAATTATTTTTATAAATTTGAAGTATACAACTACTTGATATTTTTAAAGTTTACCCCAGGATTTAAAATCAACGTCTATTAAATAAAGACAAATTTTGATGCTGGAAAACACACATTTATAAAGTTGTAATATTTAAAACTTTAAAAGTTTAGAGAAATTATACTTATCAAAAGCAAACAATTTAATTGTAAAATCTGAATTTTTTATTTGAAATTCTAGGATCTAACCTTCAAAAAATTCGAATTCTACATTAAATGTTTGTTTTACTGTTGTATGCGTTTCATCATGACAAACAGTTTGACGCTTGGACTATTGCTTTCTATTTCTATTCTTCGCCTACGCCTTCAACGACGTTGTAGATCGAAGACGTCCGACTAGAGAGTAACTTAACGGGCCTTAACGGTACGGGGTCAATCAGTTAGTAGCTCTTAGTAGTCACGTATCGGGGTGGTGCTTAGATGGTGCTGAAGAACGAGATGACGTTTACGATAGACAACAAAGAAAAAGAGAGAGAGAAAAAAAAAGGGAAACTCGTTTCGGACAAGTTTTCAATTGATTAATACGGAATCAAAAGTGTGCAATTACATGCAGTGAGTCTCGTATTAATGGCTTCCCAATCGATTCGCACTTCCAATCATTTAGTTGCATCATATGTTTATCAATTGCTGAGTTCGCAATAATTATCTTTGAATTACCATGCAAACTTTTTTAAAAACGTAAAAAAAAATTATTTTTATTTTTATCTCGTGCATGTATTGTGATATTTTTTTTATAAAAATTAATTTTTCTTTATATATATAAAATTGTATATAAAATTTCTTTAAATTTTTAAATTTTTTGACATACAATATAAATACTAATTAAATAATTTAACGAACGTGGTATTTAAAGAGTTAATACGATTAGTGATGTCGATTTTCAAAATCACATATCGTGGAAAATTGTCGAGAGACCGCTGCAATTGCACGCGTTTCACCGTTGCCGATCGGTAACGCCTAATCATTTTTATTTAATTATATAGTTTATCGGTTATATTTATCAAAGATAATTTATTTATACGTTACGGCCTCGCCACGAAGGAGAGGAAAGAAATGAAAAAGAAACGAGAAAGATACGGGAGAAAGAATTGATGAAAAATCGAGGATCGAATAAAAGCGGGAAGATCTCACACATTCGGATCCATCGGATATAAAATCAAACGACCCCTTTCCCCTCAGTTTCCCCCAACCTGAAACAGACTGCATTGTGTAGATAATGACATGTGACGTCGAACAAATGCCATTCCAGTGTTTAACTGTTTTTTATACCAAACGCGAGCGTAGCGCCAAATTTTGTACCAAGTGTCTTAGTAACGGATTAAGACAGAGAGAAAAGGATTTATTTTGTCGACGCGATTAGCATATGAAAGAGGGATATTTTTTAGTACCGTGGTGTTAGATAGTAAACGGTCAATGTACGACAACCGCGAGTAGAAGCGTTTTACGAATATTCGGACGACACTATGTTGCCGATCCTCCTTCTCCGTTCGCGTTTCTTCGTCGCCGGAGCTTTCAGGAAAGTCTTCTTTAATTCGCTAACGTTGTACGCGTGTTATATACGTCAATCATGTAGGAAACAGTACGCGAAAATCATGGCGAATCTCCTGATATAAAGTGCGGAGAATTAGTCGCGATAAACTCGAGCCACCTTGCCTTATTCGAACAATTTCCTACGTCTTACGCGTATACATAATATCGTCGTGTTTTCTACACACATACGCAACACACACACACACACACACACACATATGTACACATACATAGATACACAAGTATATAACATTGCCTGTAAATATATTCGCGAGCAGTTTCGGTGAAAAATCTTCTCTGCTATTGCAATTAAATTGATCTCTAGTCTAGACGGCCATGGTGTTGTACCATTTATTTTACTTCGAAATAGTTCGCGATGACATTTAAATAAATAAATGCACACAAAACAGATGGCCGAGAAAACACGACGGATTTGCTACTGAAGTTCGGTGCTGCGCAAATATAGCGTTTTATCTTCTGTAAATATAACGAGTACGTTGTTATAGAAGCATATCTTCGTTTTTATCATGTAAAGCATGTTCTATTTAAGTTAAGCTAAGTTAACTTAACCCTTCGATAATCGTCGCAATTAACGCGAGTTATTTGTTGCGTCTCATTCACGCGATAAAACGCGTATTTTTATCTTTGGATTGTCATCGTAGTATGAAAAATACTAGGATAATGTGTGAAAAATTTCTCGAAAATTATCACGTGAATTTAAAATCGTTACTTGAATGAAAAAAATTGCGAATAATCGATATTACGTGACAAAGTTTTTTGTCTTTACCCGACACTTACTTTTTATTGAAGGGCTAAGTATGTCGAGAGACTAAATCACCAAACACCATTTTCAGCGAAAATCAGAGATAGATCGCTCCAGAAATTTACATATCGCATGATCGCATGATGCACATAACCACAGCATATTTCTCCAGAATATGCAGGATTCAAAACCCACATAACATTATTTTTTTTTATCTTTTTTTTTTTTTTGTAAAATATCCATTATTTTAATCGATAATCTCATCACTTACATATTTTCCAATCCTAAGAATAAGTGCACATTCATGAATGAGCAATATATAAATATTTATATTCATATATTGAAAAATTGTATGATGCAGTAAAGTCTCGAGTATTCGTGTATCAATTCGATGATCTAGCACGATTGTTAAAACTCTGTGTTTTTCTGTTCAAAAATATTGCGCTCGGTTCCGCTTTTCTTAACAGGTATAACAACGTTTACCAGAACGATCTGGTAGCGAAAGATAAGAGAAATATTAGTTCTCCCGTTACATTGCGCGTTAATTTAGGCGCCGGGCGACTAATTCTTAGGCCTAAGCTTTTTGTAACCCCAACGATATCACGGCCGTGCGTTAATGATTAAGCAATATATCGACGATTTATCAATATTAATATTATTATTACAGCTATTGCTATGATGATAATGATGATTATTCTCTATTATATTATTACGAGATTATTATTATCATCACAAGATTAATAAAGATTAATTGCTATGATTATTATACGCAACGTTGCCTATGTTACGTTATCATTTTATCTACGAACAGTTGTAAATTGACCAAAAACTATATAAAAAGATTAATAAAAGACCTTAACAAGAAGCGTTGCATCACGTCGTTCATGCCAATTTTCCTTTGTATTATCTTCTTCTTCGTTTATACAAGATTCTACGATATGACAGAAAAATGGATATTACTCTGATTTTCATAAAGTATCATCATTGAATTATATATTTTTTGTGAATTTTGTTTTCCGTTAATTAACTATTGTAATTTACATTTATATTTTTTAGAAGTAATTATGTATAAAAAAAATTTCTCGTTAAAAAAACAGGACTCTCTCTTTAAGTATTTGCATACAAAGTAATCGAAGCGTAAGATGTGAAAATTTGCCGTATTTTCCCGTTTTTTTTTCCACGTGACGACGGTGAGAGAGGGGCCTGTTATGAGGTCCAGTACACCACACGGACAAGCGGCCTTGCCACATATGGCGAGACGGCTCTCCTCGAGAATACCGACAACACAACACGACCAACAATGGTGTACTGTATACGAGCGGCGTGCGTGTGTGCATCTCAACATGCGCACGCTTCTCCTCTCGGTTACGAGCGAGTGTGCGAATCTCGGAAGGAGCCATTTTTGAAATGTCCAGCCGTCGCGCGTGAGATTTACGATCAGTCGTAGTAGCCTCGATAATAACAGCGACGATTGTGCCAGAGTTTATAGGTATTAGCATAAAAGCTGCACGTGCGTATTTTCTGATCGATGAACCTTCTTATTCCTTTCGTCAATTCGAAGCGATACTCATAGACTCTTTTCGCATTTAAATAAACGAAAAATATATTTCGTGTGAATTTTTTTATAAGTTTAAATGATATGTATCTATAGTCACCCAAATGTTTGAAGATTAAATTATATATGAAGTAATAATAGACACATTAATATACATATAATAATATAATGAAATATGAATATCAGATGTTAATTAGAATTAATATTATTATTTATATACATTTGTTATAATCACTATAAGAAATTTATGTGTCTAACTATTAATTACTATGACTATTACATGTACTTTTGCATAGGTCATATAATATTTTTCTGTCATTTATAAAATTTTATTATTGTTAATTAGCTATCGCGTATTATATTAATAATGGCTCAAGGATCATTAAATGGTGTCACATGAAAGTCACATTTATATACATTAGTCTTAATTATTTTAAGGAGACAACTTATTTATAGATTATTTGGAGGCATATGTTATATATCTTTTGATAAAATAACTTTAGCATCAAAGATTTAATTGCCTTCAACATTCGAATAATTTTATGACTAATAATAATTTTATGTAAATATTACAATAATAAATATAAATCATAAAATTTAGATAGACACAGGGGAATTAAACGAGGATGTATGTAAAACCCATAATAGGATGTAAAAATTAGTCTCGACAAACGATTGTAATATTTAATTAATTGATAATACTTGCACTGGACTGGCCGCTCAATCGTGATTAATGTCCATAGGCCACGAATCGCGTGTTTTATCGTTATCTCGAATACCACAGAAAGAACAAGTGATTTATCAATGCGTGGAATTTTAACGGATCCTTCTTGCAGAGAGGCCAGCGCACTTTCAGTATTATATTTCTCTTTTTTAGCTGTAATAATGTCGCGGTGAAAGTACTCCCACGCTCCCACGTTGATGACCTTACCTCATCCGAATTTGCGCCACGATTTTATTGCTGGCGGACACGCGGATTGCGTATAAATAGAATGCACCACATATTCACGCTCACGCATGCAGCTCGTCGTAAGGAGAATTATTTACGCGACGACGCGTGAGCAAATCTTAATTCTTAACAAGAGAACTTTTTCACATATATTATACTTTATACACAAAAATAAGATATCAAAAAGAGAGGAGAGAGATATCCTTGTGCCATGAAAGGCTGAATAATATAAAATATAAAATACACAATGATAAAAATTTAAATATTTAAAAATATGAAATTCTTTGTATTGTGTGTTGCAAATAAAATTACAAATATGCCAATCATTATATTTAAAATTTACATTTAAAAGAAAATGAAATTTATTCTAATTTTATTTTTTTGTATTGATAATTTTATTCTGTTGAACAAATATATATATATATATATATATATATATATATATATATATATATATATATTCTTTATAAGTAAAGATTACAAAATTTTAATTTTCAATTTACTATTAAATGCCATTTCTTATTGATGGAATAAAAGAGATATTTCGTAATTTCTTTATTAATAGGTTTAACAATATTTATCTATTGTAATTACATTTATAATTATTTACGCAAATTTAAAAATATTTAGAAGGAGATATATTAAATATAATATTATGTGAATAGATTTTGCATTACATTTTATCATGCTGAATGTATCTTCAGGTTCAAGGAACGAACATAATGCGTGCATAAAACACATATGATTGAAACGCACTATTGCCTTGATATGAACGTCGCTTCAAATTTATACACCAATAGCCGATAAATAATCAAAGGTGGGCGGAAAAAGGCAGACTCTAGAATACAAAGTGCATATTAATGGTGTAGTTTAAACATCTTTTTAATGGACGATATGAGTTAGCCGTTCACCAGTCAAAGACGCGAGGTTACTCAAACACTTGTAATTTCGAGAAATAGCGTAATCGTGATTTTTGTCGGGGACTTTCAGCCCACATGTATGAAACGACCAGTCATTCTTTTGTTTATTTATTTAAGGCTTTTTAGACTTATGTAATACGCGGCAGATAATGAAGTAAACGATGACACGATTAACAAAATACCTTGAAATATCCAATTGCGGTTTACGATTCTAAAGCTATCACAGAAGATATGATTCATAATTTAAAGAAATGACGTAGATGCTATATCTTGGTTTTAGAAAGATGATTCCTGGAATCATTATATCTTATGTCATCCGTATATGCATTGTATGCGAATATTTTTCTTGTTTCTCAAAAATGATGCATATATTAATAGAGTTCTTCATGTCTCGGTATAAGATAAGATATTTAACAATAGTTATAAAATAACAAAAATCATCAACAAAAAAATAAAAAAAATTTATATATAAATTTATATATAAATTTATTATATATATATATTACACATACATATATAAATATAATATACAAGTAAAATCTTAAGATGATATAATTTTGGAGCTGCAAAAAATTCGTTATTAATTTTTTTGAAGCGACATTTCATCGAAACAGACGATAGAAATTGGAAAGTGTGAAATTAGAAAAGTTCATAAGTCTCAATGATGTTTATTGCGTTTGCATAGAAACTTTATTAAGAAGTGAAATCTGTGCTTAAGTAGCCGATCGTACATTCATCAAATTTGATAGGATAGGCGTTCTTCGCGCAATAATAGTCACGAGAAAGAATCTAAAAGACCGAAACCAACGGCAAGTCGTCAAAAATCGCGAAAGCTGCACGCAAAGTTTAATCGTTGTAATACTACATCCCGTAGTTGTTATGAATTTATATGTATTTTGAAAGTCGAAGTTATCAATGCATTAATCGTATTTTTTCTTTTTAATCAAACCCGTAAAATTTAGGACACTTTTCTCTTCATATTTAACTGACTAATGTGATTTACATGAAAATGACATATAATATATATATATATATAGATAGATAAAAAAATGCAAACTACTTGTAAATTCCAATTATTAATAAATCACAAATAATAGAGCATAAAGATAATTTTTAAATATTTTTTAATATTTTAGAACATAATTTCTGTACTGGAGATTAAATATTTTGTAGTAAATAATTTGTTTAAATATATATCTATGTATTTCTTTAAATATCTATGTAAATGGAGAAAATATGAAGATAAACCTCAATCCGTCAATTAAAAAATTTAAATGCTTTCAAAATGTAATTGTAATAATATTAAAATGATTTACATGACGATTGCATCTTAAGTAAAACATTGCATACAAGAATTATATTTCTTTCAAAGGACAAATAGGTGAAATGACGATAGGCTTGTCATTCTCTATGGGCCATCTGTCACAGTCTATACGGAAGCTTCATTATCTGCGCGCGCGCTTTTCCCATTTATCTATCTCCGCAGAGAAGCAGAGATTTCAGATAGGCGATTACGCGGCGAATAACATTAAGATCTTCATCGCACGCCGGCTAATCGAATCGAATGGATAACGGCTGTCCGGGACTCTCTTGCCCGATGTGCCTTGACTGACTCGTGGGCGGCACGCAGGTGCCTCCGGGTTCTCCCGAGAGTGCGTAGGTACGCACTACCTACGCCCACCTGATGCTTGGTGCTCACCACGGTCCAGTAACTGACAGACTGAATACTAGCGAGATCGGCGATTGACTCAAACGTCAAAGTTCCTTGTCTCGTGAACGCCGCGCACTTTGTTTATAATTATCTCGAAGATAAAAAATCTTAATCATAAAAGGTGTTAAAAATATTAGTAACAATATTATGTAATAGTAACTTTTTACATCTTATTAATAATAATAATAATATAATAATAATATAAATAAATGTCAATAAAAATGTAATTGTCAATAAAATTAATAATATTTAGAGATATGTAAATTATTATCCGATTAGTCTTTTTATTCAAAAATTATTAATAAATTTTGCTTTATTAACAGTACCTATGTTATAAGATGTAACTTAAATGATTTTACTATCGTCGAGAACAGCTCCTTTAGCTACGCTAATAAAAAATGTATTTTTAACGCGCGCATAACTGTTAATTGCTATGGAAAACTACAAGCTGAAAAATAAAAATCAGAAAGAAAAAATATTTTCTGTAGCACAATGGTACAGCGGCCTTGCAAAATTACGCAAACGCATGCTTTTCATACATTCGAGAGAAGATCTCCACTTAGTACCTACCCCTTAATTTACAAATTTATTCCTTACGCGATGTTTACGAGCTACCTCGTTTCGTCGGAGTTAAGAGTCTTGGTTTATGACGTTAGAAGTAAAAAAAAATAAACGATGGCACTTTTCTGCAACTTTGCGTAAATAATTTTTTTACCGTGAATTAGGTGCTATTGCATAAAGCAAATTTATATAAAACGTGTCAGAAAATTTATTTTATTAACTCAATCATTTTTGTAAACATTTTGTTCGTAGTCAACTATAGATTAAATCTTAAAACTAGATAATTGGTATTTTTTAGAAACACAAATTATATTCAATATATATTTGCTTCTACTATAATTTATAAAAAAAATTGATAAAAAATTGATAAAATCATAAAATTTAAAAATATCAAATATCGACGGAATTATTATATAGATTAAAAAAATTCAAGAATCAGTGAATGACTTAGGCACTTGATAAATAAAGATTCGATATGTAGAGAAGTAGGAAGTTGGAGAACGTGAGACATGCTCGCGTTCCTTCGTTCCAAGACTCATTGCGGCAAGTACGGCTTAAAAGGGACTTTATCGGAATGTCGTAGGTCTTCAAGCAGCGGTCTCTTGTCTCTCGGAGTAATCGACTTTCCTGCACACGAATCGAACTTTCTAGAGGAGGCAACCGTGGCACGATTCTCTTCGGCCTATTATCATGTAAAGTCGATTAACGCCGGTCGTTGACTTCGCTCCGTTCTTAGTGCTCGAATAGACAACGCGCGGTCTTTTAGCTTGACGACCTTTCGCGAGCGAGATCGCGAAAAATTCGCAGCTCGGAAAATTTCGCGCGAGAAATTCAGCGGGTCGTATCAACATTAAGGCGCGATTGTTGCCGAAGAAAAGTCTCGCGTGCCAAATTCTATTCAATTTGAACATTCAGTTTCATCGACAATCGCTCTGTGAAAAAAGAAAGGAATTCGCATAGAAAATCATCGCGAAGAAAATCTCGCGTGTGAAATTATCATTAGCGGGAGTGCGTTGTGCGGAAAATCTCACATGAAAATTCATCGTTAGCGCGATTAATTTAGGACGGGAAATTATTCGTTGACGTGACCTCTGCGTGTATAAAAAAAAAAAATTGCGAGGGAAAAACGCTGCGGCGCATTTGTCGGAAAATCGCCGTGCTACACGCGGAATTGCCAGTATCGCGAACTGTGATGTAGACAGATCAGTGGGAAATGGCACCGCTGGACCTGTTACGTTCGCGGAGAGTGTAATACTGACCTCGAAACGCCAGATGTGGTACGCGCTTGGACAGATATCGAAAAGCACAGAATATGCAAATCGCCGCGGGAACGGGACGCGACGGCTGGTCGTGCGCGATTTGCATCTTCCCGGTACTGCATCTTTGTCGAACATGGTCTGGGAAAATCGAGATTCGCCAATATCGAGAGCAAGGACTCTTTGAAGAAAGAAAGCAGATGCAATAATATATAAAAAAATAAAAGGAATAGTCCAAGAAAATTAGAGTTGGTGGTTTGGTAATTTTTCGAAAAGAAAAAAATTCAATGAAATTTGGACGAAAATAATTTTCCGCAAACGTTCTAATTATATTAAATAAAAATTTCTGTACATTTTTATTTTTTTGCTGTTAATCTTTTTTCGATAATTTCTTTTATATGATTCTGTATTTCACTAATACTAAAATATGTATTGAATGTTAGGTGCGACAAAATTGATAGTTTTCTCCGATTGCTAGGTGTATCTCATTCGCAACGATGGATTCTCGGGATTCATTAAATGACGATTAAATGCAATCACGACGCGCTTCCAATAACGCTCGACCGGTCGCTTCGTTAATAAGCAATAATCGGTACAAGGGCATAAAGCGCAGCCGAAATAGATTGTCGGAGCCGCCTCGTCACACATGTACGATCGTCGATAACAATAAATTAATAACCAATTTCATTTTAGCGCTGCAATTAATTCAGAAAGCGGTCGCGATCAATTTTAACACAATAGCGACGTTTTAAAATTGATACAAAAAAATTCGCTACAATTGTCCCATAGAAATACACGGGATAAGTTGACTCTTTATCATCCTACAAAAGGCGCGACGAATCATTAGTCATCGTACGAGGAAAAACATGTTTGCCGCAGTCGTCGCGACGCGACTCTCTCTTAATTACTTGTACGAAAATACTACCTGCTTTGCGGTGCGTCGCGATTTACGTTCATCAGGTCCGAGTGAGCTACGTGTGACGCGAGATGAAGTAAGAGGTAGTGAAAGGGAAATAAAATAAAGATCCAGAAACATTATCGAGGACAAGACTAACAGATTATCGTGGAAGCATGCGATATTACGAAAAGTGTATACTTTTTGCGCAATGTAGATTTTATCGTATTACTGCACACGCACATTCTGTTATTTTTTTTTACAGATCTTGTTGTATTGAACCAAGTTTAAATATGAGAACATAATTCTCGAAAATATTAATTGAAAACATTTATGTCTAGACAAGCTTTAGAAATTTAAATTGTAACAATTTTATTTCCACATTTTTTAAAAATATACTACTTACATTATGTACGTAACTTCTCTTGCACTTTTTATCAAGTATCTATATCGAAATGGAATTTGCAAGACGAAGAATTGAAGGAGAGAGAGAGAGAGACAAAGAAGATTCGTCAGGACCAGTTCGGGCATTCGTTCTCAGGGCCAACGATGACAGGTCCTGAAGGATGAGACTTAGTAGGTTACGTGCATGCCATATTGGTCGAAATAACAACGGTAGATAACCTTGGAGATCCTTGCATCGCGAAGATTCGTAAGGTGGATCGCGTACGCCCACCGCATCAGCGAGATACATGTATAAATATGGGCGTTCTAAACCCTTTCGCGAGAGCATCCATGCATGAATTATACATGCGAATATGTGTATATGTGGGTTTGCGAGAAATAATACTGCGAATTCGAAATTTTATTGAGCGGCGTCGCATTCTTTCGCCGCGCGAATAAGGCCGGGGTGTCCTTGTTTCGGGGAGATGGATGGTTATCGTTCGTGATCGCCCGCATCCCGTCAGGACCTTCAGGTAACGATCCTTCGTTGGGGAACTGCGTTCGTCGCGAGACAGAATTTATGACGCGCGCGGAGCAAAACGGCGGACTCGTTAAAATTGATTACGATATAATAATATGTGCACGCACGTGCGAAAGATTGAATTGCGCAGACAGATGTGTAACGACGGCATAATGTTACTTTAATAGCCGAAGAGGAGCATCGACGCGAGCTCTTTTTTTCGTAAGTCAAGTCGGCGATAAAGATAATGAGAAACATCGTCGCTTTTCACGGCGTGCATAATTTCGATGGATTTAAAATAAGAACATATGATACGCATCTCTTATTCGCTTCTTCTGAAAAAAGAATATTTGATCAAAGATTTTGTTGAGTTCAAAAAAACCGTAGTTGATTTATTTACACATCATCGCATTTCTTAATTTTAGAATTTTGATTACACGCGAGAACTTTTTAAATTTTGTCATAAAAAAAATATAATTATCGCATTATTTTTGTAGATCTATATATATCCTTTGGCGAATTTATTAATCGATTTATCGAACGTCTTCGTATAACAAAAGCCGAGTTTATGACCTTACAATTAAGTTCTTGACCCCAGTGAACTTACGAAAAATCCCTGGTAAATACATACAATGCCCACGCGTCTCGCCGGCGTACGTTTCGCGAAAGACAAAGACACCGGCGCCCATCGTCGCGGTCGGCTAATGAGAAGTTAATGGTACAGCCGGTGTCTGTCTGAAGTGGAAGCGACGTTACCACTTTGGAGGGGGTGTCTTCAGACACGAGCTGCTAAAGAGCTCCTCGCCGCGTAACGCAAAGGGAGCCGCACACACTCCGCGTTTCTTTCTTAATTCAAAGATGGATGAGTCGTCGGCATTCGCGAAATTGGCTCGCCGGAGAAAGTATTTTCTCGTTAACATTAATTCACGCGTCTCTTCTGCGTAGTGAACTATGTGTGAAACATTGGAGGACTTTAATATGTCGAACGAAAAGTAAAACAAAAACAATTTGATTTTCAATTCTCACTGAATAGTTCAAATTTTTTTTTAATTGTTAACAGCTGATCTCAAGATTGTACCACCATCTTCCTTCGGCTTCTAAAAATCACGAAATGATGGTAGTTCCAAATTGTTCTCGCGGAAAGGGGAAGAGACTATCTTTAGTACATGCTATTTAATCGCGAAATAATAATTTTATTAATCGACGTGAATTAAAATTGCTATTTTATGCGCATTATATTAATAATTGAAATTGTGTTAATTTACTGAATGTTAAGCTACTGAAATATTCCACATAGGTAGTGCGATTAAGTTCAGTTGGACGCAAAATGAACCCTGACGTTTCTTCGTGAGTCTATCGTTCACGAACGGTGTTTCCCGCTCGCACGAGCTCGTTAAGAGAGAAAAAACGCAGCGGAAGAAACTAGTCTCGGGGATTACTAAACACCTCACGGCACAACACGACTTCTTTGGCGCTGACACGTGGTTAGGCGTTTACCGCGCGCTCTCCTCTCGTCATTACGTAAAATTAAATAAACATAAATCGCCGAGCATACAAGCGAGTCAGCGGAGAACGAAACGCCGCACACGTCGACCGTAATCAAGCCGTCCGAGGAGAATTCGTAAAATAAGCAAATAAATTATTTTAATAACTAGCCTTCTTACTTACAATTAATAAGAGAGAAGTTAAATTGTAAGCACACAAATTGTGCATGTACTTGCTAGACAATTCAGGAATATCTTGCGAAATTTTCTTCGAACAAATTTTATAGCCTCGGCAGATAATAATCGACACAACATAATTAGAAAAATTCATTTCTGGACTTTATATTATATCTTATATATATATATTTTATCATAAAATCGGAAATATATATATATAGAATCTATAATAATAAATTAGATAAGATATATTAATGTATCGGTATGTTTAAGTGCAAACAAATTTTAAACAATCGATCGCAAAAGGATATTAAAAAATAATCAAGTATTTTATAAAATATGCATCAAGAAAATTTGGCTTCAAAATTGTGGACAATGTTAAAAGATTTAAGTTATAATTCAGAACACATATGACTGTACGAATACAAAGAACGATAAACTGTTTGAAAAACATTTCACAACAATAAATTATACATATAAATGTATACATCGCAGACAAAAGATAAAAACGTATTCATGATCGAGAATGCTGAAAGCGAAAGGGTTAAATAATTCGACTTACTCGTTGGTCGCAAAATTCGCACGGTGATTTACTCTCGCCAGATGCTTGGGAATGATTAATCGCTACGTGCGCGATAAATGCTCATGCGATTACGCGAGATCGCCGCCGGTAGCGAGCGAACAAGCGAGCAAGTTCCAAACGTAGGACATTTCGTTCGACGTCCCTTACGTGCAATTAGACTTGACGGACGGAACAATGGTGAACGCTGTTTGCAAACGTCGGGAATCGGTAATAACGGAAACAAGCAGGCCACAAAACCCACGCAGGGATTAGAATTTTTCAAACGACGATCAATGTCGTGATTTAGTTCGCATTGATCGTTTTCCTGTATGTTCCACGATCGAGAGATCGACGCGGCCAGCGGATCGGCGGTCGACGTGTAATCGAACGTGACGCGTGGAATTAACAAGCTGCGGTAATTGAATCATTGATTTGTCGAGTGTCGAGTATTTACAGAGATCGTGTTAGTATGCTATTTTATCCAAATAATAAATTATTTTTGATCAATTGTTGCAAGTCATGTTACAATAAAAAGCGACAAAAGTTTTTCGTATCCGTCATAAGATAATTATGTAAAATTCTTTTAATGACGAAGCGTTTACTTGTTGAGAAAATACTGCCTGCCTTATTACATATATAAAATCGTGCATTTTTATATTTGCGTAAAATATATAATTATTTGAAAGTTATTTGAAGAACAAAATTATCAACTATTAGAGTTTGATGTTTATTAGCTTCTACTAAAATTTAAAAAAACACAAAAGTTTGTTATGTTTCGATATATAACAATTTTCAGACGCGATTTTGCTCTTTTCCTTTTGAAAGTTGATTTAAAATTTGTCGGAAAGATCAGGAACGGAAAAGACACTGGGTATATATGTATGAGAAATACCGCGTGCACATAATGATCAATACACTAATTAATAATAATGACTTTTATTCGAATGCTCGTTCAAGGCGCACTCGGAAAGCTACGAAAAGGCGACTTCCTACCGCGTTCTGTTCGATTGCTTATTAACGATATAAACTCGATAACCGTATAAGGCAATGCATTTAATTATGCCGCAGCCGCGTTGCATGGTTTGATTGACGATGAATGCGGTGCGGCGCGCCTCGATTTTATGACGCGATATTTATCCCCCGGATATATTCCGGATATATAAATATAGCCGCGGCTATCTCTCTATATACCTACATGCGGAACAACCGTATTGCGCGACGACATTTCCGTTCTGCATCCTGGTCGTATATTGTTCGAAACTCTGACTCTTGTGGGCGACACTTGTACCATGTCGATTTAATGGTATTCCGACGCATTTGTCGCGACAAGTCTTTGAATTCAACTGATAAGAAATGCGATAGTTTTTGTTTAAGTAAATACAATGGAGAAAGATTGATTTGTTTTTTTTAAACCTGATCAATGATTTAATTATTTTCGTTTATGTATATAATGATTATATGAGAAAATATTGTCTGTCTTATTACATATATAAAATCGTGCATTTTTATATCTGCGTAAAATATATAATTATTCGAGAGTTATTTGGAGAAATAAATACTTTATTTGCTGTATTTTAAAATTTAAAGGCAGAAGCACTTACTTCATAATTGGAAAAAATTGATTTATTGCTGGATTCACATTTAAAATATTTGAAATGCAATTTTGACTTTTGAACCACTTTGTTGGAGCTAATAAATTCAAATCTTTTGACGCAGAAACTGAAATCATTTTTCTATCAATAACGTTCACTACGATAAATGCGCAGAAATCACAGATGCGGAAGAACGAGTGAATTGGCGCCAGCAGCGAAGCAATAACGAGAGAAAGAAAAGAGAAGAGACACACACGCGGAAATGAGGAGCCTTGAGGTTGCCATTTTGGGACGAGTCCTCGTATCGCTCCGTATAAAGCGCGCTACTCCATCGATCGAATTTGCGCGATCGATCAATGCACGCGCACGTAAACACGACGCTGTCAAAGCTACATGGCGAGTAATTTGATAGCGAGCCATAAATCGCGTCAGCATAAGAAAACGATGCGAGTCATGAATAAACATTTTCGCAATAGAACGTAAAAATTTGTATGCGAATAATAGAGATTCGATGTAACGTCACAGCAAATCGCGATTAGGGCTTTCCATTTTTTTGGATTCGACCGATTCGATAACTATGTTTATCACGTAGTTTTTGTGTCACTTTGAACGTGTTTAGCGAACAAGTGATAATTAAAGTACAATTCAGAAATTTTTATGCAAATTTGACATTGTCAAATACAACTCCTTATGTCTAGTGATTTATACTCGATAACAAATAATCGTGATCTATAAAGAGCTATGCTTCTTTGAGTGATCTTTTGTCAAAGAAAAATGAGTGCTAATAAGTTATTTATTTTATTTCTAATTATTTAATTATATTTATTTTATTTAGGTACATCAGTTATTTTATTATCCATTGATTTTAATTTGGTGTTCATATTTAAATACGAGAAAATACGCCCGATATATTTATTTTGTACACTATAATTTTACGTCATAATTTGTCAATATTGTCTAAAGAGACATGCGAGAAATATCTTTTATATTTCTTTGAAAAAAAGATCTTTTTATGCTTTGATAATGATTCTTCGCGGAATGTAGTCTGAATGTACATCTGAGTCGTACGTTATTTTGTCGCAAACCGCACGATTCGCGAGCGTGACTCGCATTTCGGCGGTCGTGAACACTTTTAGAATAGGCTGATTTACGCAGACACGCGAGAGCAGACACCTATGCTTTCTCAAGAGCGAGATGTGACTCATGCCGAGATAGACGCGCGCCGCTTTTAGAATGAGGATGAATGAAGTCTGCATCGTGAAAGAATTATATTATATTATCCGAGGGATAAGGGTAAAGCGGGCATATTAAGTCTTGGTTCGAGCGAGTATCGACGTGTCACTTTTTAAAATGGTCCAGCAACCTTGCGGAAACATATAAGGCCCGACACGCGTATATCGACGCAAATAACCCACCAGAAATCGATAATAATGGTCATCTTGTGTGTTGCCAGTAGAAATAAAACTCTTCTTTATAATGAAGGGATTTATTTCAAGAGAAAAATATACTGTCACGTAGATTTATTTCTTAAAGTAAATGTCTTTTTTTTTACAACTGTCTATTGTCAGCGTGTTTTAATTCTATTTTTCTATTTTTCTAAGAGATGGTACATTTTTCTTTCAGAGTTTAACGCGATTAAATACATTTAAAGTGCATAAAAGTTGTGAAAGCTCTGTAAGCTTTCATAGAATGCAGTCACGCTTTGGCCTGCTTTCGGCTCTCTCTGATTTTAGTTGCCCCGCATACGCCGCAGGTCGAAAGTTCGTACGATTGATGTCGATTATTTTCAACCCGGAACAAGCGCAGTTTTAGCATACCTAGGTGAATAATTACGCGCATTACACATCTATATAATAATAGAACATTAAATATTTAATAAAATAAAGTAATTATTTTGTGTGCTAATAATATAAAATAAATTCATGTAATTATCATCATAATTTATTTGGCATTTAACAGCTTAATAAAAGAAATTTACAAATTTAAAGTCAATTCTTGAGTATAATTTCAAAAAAAAATTTGAGACTCAACTACCACGGATTAATCGTTTATAGATCAAATCGATTTCGATCGAACATTCCAAATTATATAGCTAGTTATGAGAAAAGACAGTATTCTTTTTATTTACATTGGCAATAAAAAAAGCTGGCATTACACATTAATAAAAGACGAGACGATAATGATAGAAGTAATGGAAGACATATGACGTATAATGGAGAACACTTAATGATAATCTACATGATTATCTCTCTTCAATCTTAAAAGAAAGCAAAAATAGAAAGACAATTTTCAAGCGAGCATATTTCATATACGTGAATCTACTCAAGTATAGTAGACGAAAAAAGCAAAAGTCGGTATATAAATAGCCGCAATATTTGCGAATGCAACATTTAATAATAGTAATAAAATCGAGTTTATTGTAACGGTGTGTTACTCGTGTATGCATATATACATGTGTAGGAGGACATATCTGAGACTTTTTTCTAACGGATTCTGACAAGTCGCGTCTAACATTAGGGATATGTTTATCGCGTTCGGAGATTGAAAGAGGGAGAGAAGCATCTATGCGCCGTGCATTTCCGGCTACGAGCATTGTCGCCTTCGCGCACGATCGGGCGATGTAAGGTGTTCGATTTTTGCGAAATCGCTCAAGAGGAAGGCGCGACGACGATGTCACGAGCGGTTGCTCGCCGCTTCTGGATGTTACGGGAAATTAATGGTGCGCGATGCACACGACGCGACGCGACGTTTCAGCTTCCTGCTGCAGCTTTTGCAAGAGGGAAATTGAGATTGCGCGCGTTAAATGTGAAAGATCCTTTCGAAAAAGGGAGGAAAAGAGAGAGAGAGAGAGAGAGAGAGAGAGAGAGATATAGGAAAGACGTTAAATATTAAATATTTTGAAATATTTTATACGGAAATTTTGTTAAGTATCGTGGTTTCAAGGACTGCAGTTGATATTATGATTTATATCTCCCGTTTCTTTCGATAACCATTTGCGGCATTCACTATAATTATTATAAGATCTCCCCACAATCTCTCTCTAGAACCTTCAATGTAACGCTCGTCTTTTTTACTTTTCATTAATTTAAAAGTCATCTGAGACCAAAAGAGAGCTTAAAATTATCTCAATTCATCATTGA
Source organism: Anoplolepis gracilipes (assembly GCF_047496725.1). Taxonomy (NCBI): domain Eukaryota; kingdom Metazoa; phylum Arthropoda; class Insecta; order Hymenoptera; family Formicidae; genus Anoplolepis; species Anoplolepis gracilipes. The sequence continues at coordinate 10,209,913 of NC_132975.1, forward strand.
ATTATTTCAAAGCTATCTACCATGCGAATAATGCGGCTCGTTCAATGCACGTCTTTATCGTGCGGGAAAGGCAGAAAGAAAAATAGATAATTCACAAAGGAGCCAAGTTGTCGTCCAATCGTCCGAACATTCGCGCGAGTCATCAACATTGTCCTTCATTGTCGAGAGTGCATGACTAATTTTAAGGTTCGCGGCGACGCTTTTGGGCCGACAACGTTAATACGACTTATGGAGAACCGCCGTGAACCCGTAGATGCGGCCGATCGCGGGGGTCCTTAGGACTCCCTTAGATGGCAAAACTTTTTATTCGGAATTATCCGACGCGGAGGCCGCGAGAACGGATCACTCGGCAAGGATACACTTCCTATTAGCACCACCATATGACTCGCCGTATATGGCTTAAGGCGTTCTGGCTCGCGGGTTAACCGGTCGCAGCGAGATTCGCATTGGCCGCACAATCCCAAGGTCACTTCCGAAATATCCGGCTTGCTGATTTCGAAACGCGAAAAGAATCGCCGCTCTCGCTATCGTACCGCAAAAGGGATTTCAATCGCGTATACTAAATTCATTTATGAGATAAATCACAGTGCAGTGTTGTTGATCATTAAATAATTGCTGCCTATTTTAGCTTATAATAAGTCTTTAATTGGAGTAATTGACGCTACGTATTTTTTTCTTTAAACGAAATTATAAACCTTTTAAACTGCACTTTATATTGCAATAGAAATATTAATTAATATTACATTAGAGATGTCGTATAATTTTTTCATTAAACTATTAATCAGTAAACAAGAAATGAAATTTCTTTCTTGTTTTGTTTCATACATTACGGAAGATAAAAACATGATGTATTTTGTATTTCTTAAAATTACTGATTTTTTCTAACAAAATAGTTTAAATAGTTTTTATATTAGAAGAATCAGGTGTCCTTTAACATTGTCAAAGCTAATTGTAAGAGACAGGTTGATAAAATTCAGCATCTTTGTTTACTTATTCGCGGGCCATGCTTTCGCCAATCATTATACGCTGATTATCATTGATTATTGGCACTTTGATTTTCATCGTAATGCTCGCTTTCGGGTATCACTCATTCGCGCGTAACGCTGTGATTATCCGCTCCCTGTTATTATCATTTCGCTAAACTCTGCAATTTGGACCGAAATAACGTATGCCGTCCGCCGTAATCGCTTTACGTCGGCTGTGGTGGACAAAGCGGTACCCAAGAATAAGAATGCGAAACTGCATATGCGGCTGCAACTGCGGAATGCTCGCTGCAAGTGATTACTGTACAAATGGCTGAGCGCACCGTGCACTTTCATTGCGTCGGTTTTCCTAACAAGTACAGGGACCGACACTCTCGAGAAATTTCGATATTATATTCGAGTATAAAAAGCACTTTCAAAGAATATTAAAGTTCGGCCAAACCTTTTAAATATCTGAAACATGTGATTCAGTTAGGTTCTATTACTGAGTAATAATGCTTTTTAATAGTACAAATATTAGGTAAAAAAATTTTCCCCAAAAATCTTTGAATAAAAAAAAAAATTATTGAGTATATTGTTAAAAAAGATAAAATTAGTTTTAATTACATTTTTTTCAATTATATTACATTGTTTTACAAGAAATTTCAGATTTAGTTAACCAACTCAGCGTTAAAAATTAAATAATAAAAAAAAAATTTTCCAATCAAATTTCGTAGAAACGATTATTATATCGTCGGTTTACACAAAATATCGTATGTTTCTTCTTCTGTCTTTGCTTTTTAATAGTACAAATATTACATTAAAAAATTTTCCCCAAAAATCTTTGAATGAAAAAACTCATTGAGTATATTGTTAAAAAAGATAAAATTAATTTCAATTACATTTTTTTCAATTATATTACATTGTTTTAGACAAGAAATTTCAGATTTAGTTAACCAACTGAGCGTTAAAAATTAAATAATAAAAAAAAATTTTCCAATCAAATTTCGCAGAAACGATTATTATATCGTCGGTTTACACAAAATATGATATCGTGTGTTTCTTCTTCCGTCTTTGCGGATGACCGCGCGTAATTCTGCGGCTTTCTTTTGAATTTTTCCGCCGGAAGCTATTAGAATTCTTCGTCACGAAAGGAAAATCGCCGTAAAAACGTCGCAACGTATTTTTACGCGCATGAACCTGCAAATAGCGTTATATTTTCCTCATGGTTTCCATCGGTTGCCCGACGTAATCGCGTTCGAGCATCGCAACGAATCGATACACTCGATTATTACGATAAACCGCGTCATCCGCCAGACAGCCGGAAGCGGTGTGAAACGACTGCCACGTGCGTGTCACCGTACCGTTGGCGTGCGAATATCGTCTTCCGCGTGCGTGTACAAGCGGCCAATTAACTTGCCGAGAGAAGATGATCTGCTTTAATCCTGCATCGGCTCTTGGAAAGACATGCACCTGCACAAGTTTCTTCGGTAGTGCTCGTGGGAGGTCCAGAAATCGCACTCTTCAATCACGCTCGTGCATTTCAAACCTTTCTTTCGTAATCATTAAGCGAACCATATATTTTTAAAATAATATAATGTATCTAGTGTTAGAATATTACAAATCTCTACACAAGCGTAAATTAAAGCGTTATCGATTTTAACACGATCTTGAAAGTTTGTATCATATTTTTATAATAATTAGTTCAAGTTAAAAAACTTGATAATTTTCACATCAAATGTTATATCATATATTTTTTATCATTTTCTACAACAATGTCACAATAAAAAATAAACATAATAATGTAAAATACTTGTGTATCTTGAAACTAAGTCTTCTGTTTCAGTAGGAAAATTTTTATGATTCTAATATAACAGAATCTCTAGCATGACAAAGTTACAAGTTGAGTTTACGCGATGAAAACAAAAAATACGAAAGCGATACAAAACAAAAAACAATTAGCAGATTTTTCATTTGGTCAGTTTTTTTCATAATCCGCAAGTAGATACATATTTTCGGAGTACATGAAAGGATTAAGAAACCGGTCATCCTGCCTTTTCCGGAGCGCTCACCGCAGCAGTACCGGACGGATTAATGGATACACACGGGCCGTCATCATGACGCGGACAGACTATGCTGTATGGTCGGGGAGGAAAAATAAAAAAGGGAACATGAAAGAGGGGAGGATTGTATGTGCGCCTTCATGGGCAGGCTTCTCGTCGGGAGGATGCACAGCGATAATTGGCGATGCCTTTAAGCATCGCTATAGCTCCGGGTGTACCTATTATACCTACCGCGGCGCGTGCATTATGACGAATGAACGTGCACACGAGAAGGACTCGCCTGTCGGTCTTCTCTTCTCTTCTCATTCTGTACGTTATTCCACTGGTATAAGTCTACTTTCGTATTGTATACGCAAAGTTGTGTCTAGATAGTTACACCAACATGTTGGCACAATCGCTCTCTGTTTAATAATTCGCAAAAATTAAAAATAAAATACCTGTCTGATCACTTACTCTTTCTTTTACTTAATAATTCAAAACACAATATCATCAATTTCTTTGTGCAAATCCAATTTTTTTTATTGAAAAATTAAACCGAAATTTTTATTCGGTTAATTCAAATTTTATTTTATTGTGATATAATTGTAGGCAATGATAAAAAATATATGATAAAATTTTTATTTTATTTTATTTTGTTAGAAAATATGAAAAATATATAAAGTTTTAACTTCAACGAATTTATTATAAAAATATAGTGATAAATAAGCTCTTCTTTATCTTTCTAATTGTTAAAAGTTATATCAATGAAAGAGATTATGATTATGTTACATCGCAATTGTATTTATTATTATTGTGACAGTTATTTTATTATTGTAATAATTCTGCTACAGAAAACACTGCGTTATTCTTTGACAGGTTGCACAATGATCCTTGACTAACTTAATACAAGTTGCACAGCTGTATGTTTAGTGTCAAAGGTTAAATGTCATCGATCGTCATCTTGGCTTCATCGCAACGTTTACCGACTTGTTACTTCAAAGTGCGACAAGTATCAACGTGAAACCATCTAATCTCAGAGCACTAACGACTCCAGATAGAATTTCAGAAGGGCGACTCTTCCGGGTAGAACTATTATTATCTGTTTTCGATCCTCCAAAGGGTGGTAAATGTATCGCGAGAAAAACAAGACCTCCGCGCACGCGTGGTGATGCAGGGCTAACGTTGCTTCCTCTTCCCATCGCGGGCTCCGTTTCCTCGGATAAAAAAGTGACCGCGGCGGCAACGGCACCGCAATCGCCGTCGTTCTACAAGGTACGCTAAAACTAAGCGCAAGAAGCGGTGTCGGTCTCTCGGGCAACCTCGAAGGTGGAAGGAAGCGGCCAAGCTAAGACGTGAGTCATCGAGGCGAGACAAGATCTCGGGTAAGGAGGCGGCCTTGATGTCGCGAAACTGTTCGCGATATCGGAACGCCGACTCCGATCGTCGTCACGTCGCGCGCCGATATACTCTATAAGCTGCTCCAAGGAGGATTAGGGTAAATCAAAGCACTATATAGAGTGTTCAAGGAATACCAGAAATTTCTCTCTTTACAACAAACTTCTAGTATTTGTACTTTAGCTGACTACACAACGATGTACTCTCAATTAACTCTTTGGTCGGCAAGGTATTCATTAATATATTTATCAAGTCGGATTAGAAACTTTGTAATAAATAATTTGATTTTTTATATACATATATATATTTTTGTTATTACTTTTAACACACGTTATGCTAATTTATATAAGATGAATTAATATATTATTGATATTCAGAATTTAGTGACGAAAGAGTTAATTAGCGATTTAAAAGAACTTTGAAAAAAGTTTTAGAAATTATTTAAAAATATTGAAGAGAGAAAAAGATAGTCACATGGAATGTGAAAAGAATTTTGTTGCTGTGTAAAGAATATCAAAAGTGACATTTCGCTTTTGTCATACTATGTAATTGCGGAGTAATTTCACCTGATGCCGAATCTTAATGAGCGCGAGGGCAATCTTTAATTTGGAAATTTATATTTATCAAGTAGGATTAGAAATTTGGTAATATTTGATTTTATGTACATATACATTTTTGTTATTACTTTTAACACACGTTATACTAATTTATATAAGATGAATTAATATATTATTGATATTCAGAATTTAGTGACGAAAGAGTTAATTAGCGATTTAAAAGAACTTTGAAAAAAGTTTTAGAAATTATTTAAAAATATTGAAGAGAGAAAAAGATAGTGACATAGAATGTGAAAAGAATTTTGTTGCTGTGTAAAGAATATCAGAGGTGACATTTCGCTTTTGTCATACTATGTAATTGCGGCGTACACCTGATGCCGAGTCTTAATGAGCGCGACGGCAATCTTTAATTTGAAAACGCGACATTTGAAGATTGTATATTGCCATAATCGGATTCACGTGTCTTATCCCGTTTAACATGTCTCTGATCGGCGAGTTTAGTGACTCGACAACGAGTTAAAAAAAAGTAACAAACTTGTTTCTTAAAAATATTATAATGTTATTATGTTAACGCATTTTGGCAATGTCTGCCAATGTCTTTAAATTCCAATTATACGTATACAGAGACATGAGAGTGCGGAGAAACGTGTCTTCCAGTTTTTTTATTCGGTAAAAATATTCGTATACAAGTTGAGAGATAAGCCAGAATATGTGTTGTAAAGAAACTGAAAAGAATTGACCGTGAAATTAGCCGAATCAATTGATCAATAGTTTCATTTATCTCGTTGAAGCTTTTTTAAAAGGTTGACTTAAAATTAACATTTAATTTATGTAAGCAAAATATAAGAAACTAAAGAAACTTAGAAGTTAAAAAATGTAATTATTGTAATTTTATTATTGCATTAATATTATATCATATTAATCTTTCAATCGCTTTAATTAACATTAATTAAGTGGTTTGTCTATACATGTTACTACACTTTGCGCTTCTAATAATGTTTTTATAGAAATCATAGTTCTTTAAATATACGCCCAGAAAATTATAGTCGTGTCAAACCATAATCTCAAACATTACCGTTTTTCACTCGATATCTAATTTAATATGTTTTTTAAAACGATCTGATCTAAGCTGGACTAACATGTTTCTATTACGTATCAAATCGCGGATAATTGTAAAGAAATGTTTGTAGCCTTGCATACCGATATATGCTGGAAAATGCTTGCGCTTTAACAATCTACAAAGCGGCAGACAATCATTTATTGCTGGCCTTCCGCACGAGTTGTGAAATCATCATCGTTTAGCGCTAAATATGATAACAACGAGGTGAGTGCTATTAGCGTTTCTTCATCCATACATTTGTAATGCATGCATTAATAATTTAACGCAAGTTTATCTAACGTTGAGAAGAATCAAGAGGAGATGAGATGTGTGGAAACTCAAAAGTTTGACAAATGGTACGGTGTAAAATAAAAATGTAAATGAAAAAGAAACGTAAACTTTAAAAATATAGATTAATAAAGAGATATTATAATTTTGAAGGACACACAGTATATAGTACACAATGTATAGATTTATAATTTTTATAAGATTATTTGTTCAATTAAATTGAAATCTGTTGCGAATAAAAATAATTACATGTGTATTTCTTACACATTAAGTTGAAGCAAAAACAGACATTACTTGAAGAAAAACCCGTTGTCGCCAGTAAAATGAACTGAATAGAAAAATGAGATGGGCTCATTACTGATTCGGTATGTGAATAGCTCAATTTGTAGCTGCACAAGTACAAACGAATTGAACTGGTATATGCATAGGAAACGAAGGCCATGTACTATATTTGCGAAGCTTATATGTATCTATTCACTTTTCAGGTCAGTTCGCGCTACCTTTCATTGTTCCTAGTTACACTCTTTCTAACTTGATTCTTTTAAGCTACATATTATATATATATATATATTATGATATATGTATTTTAAACGCATAATTTTTTGACTGATGTGAAGCTGACGTTTCACTTTGTGAAAATTCACTAATTGTTGAGAGTTCTGGCTTTATTGTTAATAGTCCTAAAGTTCTTCATAAATTAAACAAATTAAATAAAAATTTCTGGTCATTAAGTAAAAAAAATTGTTCAAGACAAACTGAGACGCCAAGTTTACGATATGTCTCACTTTGGCTGCCAACGATTTTTTAATTATTTCTTGCCAGATTTTAAATGCTTGAAAGTTTCAATAGTTTTACAAAAAGTCTTATGCGTAAAAATTATTAGAATATTAAAATTACATTAAACGCTGGTCATATTTTGATAATTATATTGATTAATGAAATTTTGTGTTATTCTGCAATCACTTTTAATTTACAGAGAGATCAAGAGAGAGAGAGAGAAAGAGAGAGAGAGAGAGAGGGAGAGAGAGAGTTCTATACATAAAAATTATTAGAATATTATTAAACAAATCAGATCGCTCTCGAAACGCCAAATGTATGAATATCAAGATGAGATACTGGTCGTATTTAACTTATAGTTTTATCGACTTTAATGAAATTTTGTATTAGTCTGTAATCACTTTTAATTTCTAGAAAAAGTTCTATGCATAAAAATTATTAAAATATTTATTAAACAAATTATAGATTGACCAAAACGTATAAACGTGTATGTTAAAACATGTTTTACATTCTATGGATAGCTTGTAAACATCTTTTGAACATGTGTGCTGTTAGGAACTGTACGTTTTTATTTCAAATTATATTTAAATAGTTGAAAAATAAGATAATTAACTAAACAAAATATGCTTATATATTTTAACAAAATATGAAATATATTTTATTCTATATATCATTATAGAAATAATTATTGTTTGTAAAGAGATCGCAACAGAATGATTATTGATAATTAGTATTTCTATCATTAAAATTTTTACTTGTTAAATGAATAAAATTTACAAAATATGCATTTCCAGATCTATTATCACGATATATTATTTGACGTATATGTATGATAATTAATCATTAATCCTATTAATTATAGCAAATTACTTCTTAATATTTGTCGCGTTTAGAAAAGAAATTCATTGGAATGTTTTATATCATTATCTTACTGCTTGAGTGCCGCCGTACAAATGGCAACACGCTAAACACCTGTGACAACAATAACATACACTGTATATGTCTATACTTTTTATTTCAAATTAATTTCTCTTTAAAAAAAGGTATATTATTGACATTTTATTTAAAAAATGCGAGTTTTTTTCAAGACATAATAATTTAAAAGGAAAAAAATGATAAATTATATAATTATTATTGTAGATAAAAGACCAAGAAAAATTTTGTTTTTTCTATGCAAATTTTATTTTAGAGTTATTAATTTTTATTATTTATTTTAGAGTTATTAGTTTTTTTTAAATGATTAATTAACTATTCTAATTTTTAAAACGAACTATTAAATAATATATGTCTCTTGTATATTTAAAAATTTGCTTTTAGTAACAAACTTATTGATCTCACCTTTTTGATTTTATACACACACATATAATGCAGGTATTATATATATTTTAGCGACCAACTAATATTATCTGACATTATATAATAACAAATTTTGATTTATTAGGGGGGAGAGAGAGAGAGAGAGAGAGAGAAGAAATTATTTAATTTTGTTTATTACATATAAATTACAGGATAACTTTATTTTTTTCCTTTATATTATAAAATGCATATTTTAAAAGACAATTTTAATATAAGTGTATTAAATAATTATTTTTACGGTCTTTCTAATTGTAAAAGATTGGTAGTCAAATTTACAATGACTTTTGAATCATCTTAAAGATATTTGAGAAAGGCTTTTTCATCTAATAACTTTTTTATAGTGTTTTTCTGTTTAAATTACACTAACGCATTATTATATACTTTAACTTTTACTCGTTTTTTGTTCAAATGTACTTTAACATGACGAAGATAAATAGTGCGAGAACAATGCGAAAGAAATATTTTAATTTAGAAGAAAATAACTAACTTAAAAAAAGGAAAATCTATGCTAAAATTTTGCAGTCGAGGAAAATATATTGTACTAAATTTTTTACTTTTCAAATTCTTTCCACAAGTTCTTTTAGAAAAAGATCTGTGAAATAAGATAAAATATGTTCTTATGCACATTATAAAAACAATTTACAAGTTTCTTATGTTTTAAAGATAATTTGAAAAGAAGGCATTATGTTTATATATTTAAAACATATTTTTAATTTAATATAAGTCTATAAAAATTATTTTTATTGCTCCTAAAATGAACTAGAAAGCCACTGCAGACAAAAGCTAATAAATAAGATTACAACGTTTGTATATATAAGTACATGTACGCACTAGTATATATGTATATGTGTATAAAGATTGCTATACATTGATTATTTTGATAGTTACAAATTAATTAAAGATTTTAATCGTATATTTTTTATTTGTGTATAAAAACCAAACGGCATCACACAAGATATTAACGTGCTTTTTTAAAGAATATTTCGCATATTTAATGTTCTCGAAACGCTCTGAATTTTTCTTTCAAAGAACAATAATATTGATAATACATATTGAAATATAATATAAGCAATTATATGTAATCAAGAAAACTATACTTTCTCGATTATTTAGGCACTACAATCATAGTTATGTTTTTCATATCTTATAAATATCTAGTATAATTTTTTAAATGTAATTTATGACGTAGATTTTAGAAAATATTGAATATTTGTTTTCACTAACTCTTATAAATTACAATGTCACCAAAAATTTCGGCATAGTTGCAATTTAATATTAAAAGGTTTTAGGTTTCAAATTTCTGAAAGTTAAGATTATACGCATAATTTTAGCTTTGACAAAAAAAAGTAAAAACCAGGAAAAGTCAAATAGTTCTAAAGCTAAAATTATACACTATACGTAAATACACAACACAAAATATATACACATATTTTCTATAATTTCTCATTTTCGATGCCATATCAAGCACATCGCACATATATACATTTTTTGGTTTGTCAAATAGTTATTTTTCTTAATTATTTTATAAAATTATCTAATTAAAAAAAAAATTTTATGATAAAACACGATTATTGATCTACAAAAAAATCTTGTTCATTGGCACGCGGGTGAAAATATCATTAGTGATTTTAGTGAAAACCAAACCGAAGGTTTCTTCATAAGAAGCTTGAAGTTCCTTGAAGAGCAGATCGGAATTCATATTCAGAAATTTATTCATTTCCTCACCTGTAATTAACAAAAGATGGAAGAGTTAAGAAATAAATATATATATATGTGATAAATATTTATATATATAATATTTTGTTGCATTTTACTAACTTTCTTTGCTCTTTTGTTTAAATTAATAAAGAATTATTACTATTACTAGATATATTATTAGATAAGAATTATTATTATTACTAGATATAAAGCTACAAATTTGTCACATTTTTATGAGCAAATCATTTTTTGGAATTATTCTTTAAAATTGAATAATAGTAACTTATTCATGGAAAGATAAGTGATTAGATAAATAGTACTTTATATAGTTCTTTGTCTCTCTCTCTCTCTCTTATCATTTGTAATATTTTAGCTATCAAACCTACATCTTTACACAAAAATTATTTAAAATTGGACATTTTTTCACACGATAATCGACACTATTAATTCTCAAAATAGTAATCTTTTCTCTTAAGTTATTCTATATTTATATTGTTGTATAAATTGTTGTATGGCATTTTGTTTCCATTTTCTATAAATTAATAATTATTTTAAACTTGATTAAAATATGTACCTAAGAAAGTATTTCCATTGAATAGATTATCAAAGCGCATATTTATATGTTTGGGAATAAACTTGACAAAATATTTAATCGCTCTCATGTAAGTTTCTCCATCCTTTTGAAACTTCTCAAAATGTGTTTCGTGTTTTGTCGTCATATTATCTGAAAAAAAGAAAATACATTGTATGTATGTAATATATTTGGTCTTGGTTTTTATAAGCATTTATCATTTAATTATACATATTAAGTTGGAATATTGTAAAAAAGAATTTAATTTATAGAAATATATTATAATACTTACACATAGTTATATTACATCTACCATCTCCTCGCATTGGCAGTAGCAAAATCTTGCCTTCAAGATTATAATCGGCAATGAAATCTACTTGAGGATTGAAACTTTCTGACCTGAGTATTAAATTATCCCAGTCTATCCTAAAAAAATATAAATTTTGTTAATCACAATCATATAATTATTACATATATAATCTGATATTTATAAAGATTACAAATGATCTATATACATTAATAATTTATCCTTAAATACAAAACACTAATTAAAATACAGATTAAATTTCTAGTTACGTCAGCCAATGTATCTCGTAATTGGAAGTTTTTAAATAAATTAATCATATTTATAATTCTCTATTTCCAATAAAATACGAATCATATTTTAATTTAAAATACACTTATTTGTAAATTATTATTATTATTATTATTGATTAATAATTTAAAGAAATTAATTATCAATTATTAATTTCTTTTTTATGTCGTATTTGTTTAAAATATGAATTTTCGAGTATACGCATTGATTGATTTTATACTTGTTAGATTGATATTGGATAATATACGTATAATGTAATAAAAGTTACATACTTATAATTATAGACTTGTAATCCTTTCGTTAGTCCATGCAGCTTAACATTTCGATATTCTTGTTTGAGCGACACCGAGCCTCGAGATTGGCCGATTTTCACACTGCTGACGGCTAGTGGTTCAAGAGGCAGGATTTTGAAACCCTTCAAACCTAGACACGAACATGACAGGTACTCAATATGTGAATTTAATGTTCATTACATTTTAGTACATTATATTGCACATCGTCGTGCACCAATTTGCAAATTATGTAACTATCGCAAAATGATATTCTTGAAATAAAAGAAAAACACAAAAATTATATAAAATAAATAAACTAATTAATTAACTGAAAACTTAGTTATTACCTAATTTCATATTTGAACATCTTTCACGGAAAAAATATATAGTCATATCTCTTTATCGGTAAACGAAAGAGTAGCCGAACGAGTTCTAATTATATGTATGTAAAATCTGTTTTTTTTTCTTTTTTTTTTTTTTAAGAACATAGAATTTACTCTAATCAAATTACTAAAAAAATACTAAATTATTTTCACGAGAAGCAATGGACTCTTATGCGTGGTACATATATAAAAAAGTGTTAGAATTTTATTTTGTACTTTATTCGTAAAAAATAATAATAGAGCTACAAACAACAGTTTTCTAAAATATGTAAAATACTAGAGTTATAAATAACAGCCTCCTAAAATAACAGTCTCTACTAAAATATGTTGTTATTACATCAATGATATGTATCGATGTAAAAGTATTTATAATTTTTTTATTTAAAATATCAAGTAAGAAAAGAAATCTTTTGTAATCGCGAGACAACGTCCATATATAAAATGTCATTCAATTCTATTGAATATGATTGAGAGATTTCAGTTAATCATTACGTACCAAAAAAGTAGAACAAGATAGAGTAGATTGAGTAATAAAAGCAATAACGAAAAGTTCCAATGACATTAAGAATTTGACAGGATTCTTGCAAGACGACTAGTAGTTTGCCTTGACATTGAACCGATTCAGATGAGCCAATAAATATCTTTCACGTTAAGAAATAGTACGGTAAAATAGCTTATGGAAAAAATAAAGCATTCTAATCATTTTCTGTGTACATTAAAGTAAATTAAATTTTATAAAATTGAGATTTTTTAAAAGTTACTTTTTAGTTTATAATAAACATTAATTTGCATTTTGAAATATTGCATCGAAATGTTATAGAAAATTTTTGATTTATGAGAATATAAGGTATAATACAATTGGTTTTGCATCTTGTATTTATGAATTAGTAAGTATCAGAAAATTGCGGAAAAGAAGATGCAGAATTCTATTTCTGAATTATGTACGCATGCGTAAGAAAGTTGAAGAATTACAAAAATATTATAAAAATAAATCAGAATATACATATTTTATTTATTTGTTCTGTAAACTTTTAACTAATATAATATTATACTAATATGCATAATTTGTAAAGTTTTTCTTATTCATAATATTTTATTTATTGCGTGCGTATATGTGCGTCTGATAAAAAATAATGCATATTTACCTTTGGCCATTAAGACAATTGCATCTCTGACAGCATCCGCGATGCATTCTAATACTTTCGGGTCTGACCTCTTGCAAAGTTTGAAATTACTGGCTGTAAGATGGAGAGAAAAGGAGAAAAATATTGCGTGTAAGTTGTTATATAACTGACTGCATTGCTGCAGATCCAATAAAAGCCGCGCGCTCACTCGATCTTTAGACGGTTGTTGACTTTCTCTTTAAACCTGCGTGTTAATTTCGGGTCGTATAATTTTATTCCAACAATTTGATTGCAAAAAAAATTCAATTGTTAATCTTGATGGGATATAATTGAAAATTTTGAATATAAAACGTGAATGAGCATTTTGATTAAAAATGAATTAGATATTGTATTCCATTAAAAAGTACATATATTGATCCATGATTTTAATGATAATATTATTAAATTAATTTATTAATTAATTATTTATTATTAATATATTATTACAAGGATTACTTTATAAATGGAAGTGTAGATTAATTTATTATTTAATATTAAATTTAATGCTAATTGAATTATTTATTATTTTTTTATTTAGTAATCTTTAAAAGATCAAATATAAATTAAAAAAAAAATCAAATAGAAATTTCTTTTCTTTATTGAAAATATAAAATAATAGATATTTTACATGTGTCTCTCTTTTCGTACAAATATATATATATATATATATATATATATATATATATATATATATATATATATATAACTGAAACTTTAATGTTAGTCAGTTTTATTACCGAATTCTTCAATTATGGATTACGAAGGAATTAAATTATATTAACTGTTCGCGAAATTATTATGTTACAAAAGATTTTTTAATGCTTAAAATGCATAGTAGTAAAACATTTCAATTTTGCAACATGCTGTGATTTATTAGTAATCATTGCTTTTGTATTGAAATACGACTGATGATTGCCTGTTTCAAACAAATTCGATTTAATGCAATTATGACGCAACACAGTATAATTTGAAAGCCAATAAACTTATGGAATTATATAATAGTTAAATATTCGAATACACACTTTTATTAACCATTATGTCTGATTGCGTCTATTATATATCAATACTAATGTTACGTCCATTAATTCATTATGATAATACTATTTGTTTTAGATTATCAACAATTATAACAAATCTGATATGCGAAGAAAATGAGAAAGGCACGAAAGTAACTTCTTAGTGATAAGTTGTATATCATAGTAAAGTAATACATATTTCACATTTAATATAGTAAAATAGAAGAGAATTTAAATTAGTAAGTGATGTCAGTAAAAGTTGCAAGACTTTTCTCATGTCAATGTACGATAAATAATGTATAATGCTTCGATATCAAAATAATTATATTTTTTATATTTTGCATTAAGCTGTGTCTATTTTTTCAATAAAAATATATGTAAAATATATGTATTTATATAAATACTGCAAAAACTCGGAATATTTTCTTCGCAACATTTTATATTTTCGAAGAGAGAGTCTCCAAGTTTGTTAATATATATATTAAGTTAAACACGTATTTAACAATTTGACCATATCGTAAAATAGTACATGCAAAATAGTACTATCTTTTAAAAAATGATGACTTCATTTATAATAACAACAACGAGAATATAAATCTGTATTGTAATTACTTACGCAATTCTAATGTCGTCGTGGTTGCAACCACTGCGAATAAAAGTATGACTATCGTTTTCATTATCCCTGAATTTTGTTTTCTGTCGATGACACTTACAGCATCGGCTGAAGCAACTTGTATGAGAGAAAATGTTCAATGATTGTTGGATGTGAACTGGGAGACATGGACAATCCAGGCAGCCTATTTAAACACCGTTCACCCCACCATGGTCTTATAGTGGACATCGTTTATGTATATTATATACGCACGTACACATGCGTGCGTGCGTTCAGGGTAAGAAAGTGGATAGCTGTTATTAACCAGCAACATACCCAGCATAGGTCACTTATCAATTGTCATGACTTATTCGTTAGAATGACTGTTTGGTGTGTTAATAAAAAGATAAAACTAATTTAATGATTGTACGAAACAGAGTAAATATTATTTAATATTAAAATATTATTTGATATTAAACTACAAAGTATACATACAGCTCTCTCTCTCTCTCTCTCTCTCTCTCTCTCTATATATATATATATATATATGTATTTATATATATTATTTATTTATTAGTTATTTATTTCAGTATATTTATTTGTAACTAAATATACTGAAGATTCTATAATTTCTTATAATCCTTAATAATTATATTAATAGTTATGTTGAAATTTATATTCAGAGTATATTCATCAAATTTACAAAAGTTAAGAGATAAGATTATTTCTAACTGCTTAATATTGTTAAAATTTTTTAAAAATATCTTGTTAATTGTTTTGTAAAAAATTAAGACTTTATTGAAACCGTTTACATTTTTTTAATTCAAATCTTTTTTATTTCAATAGCAATCATATCTCGAACGTGCTGAAGCAATTTGTTAGATATGAATTGCCGAATATTCAGACGATTTTGTGTAAAAATCTGAAAGAGACATTACCTTGAAATGATATGATGAAAGGACTATAACATCAGTACTTTGAATGATTCACGTAGGCATTTAAGATGAAGATAGGTTGTAAGAGGAATTACAAATGTGTTATCGTCACGTACGTTGTTGCAAATGGATTTTCTCAAAAGTGTCGGGTTTATAAGTTCAAACTGCATTTCCAAACTCGTTTGCTCTGCCGAATCTAACAAGTGAAGTTTTATTTTTAATATTAACATATTTCTTTATGCTGCGATTCTTACAATCCTTCACCAAACAGTGAATAAATTAGCATAGATTTATTCGAATAAATTGTAATTTCATGCATCGACGTTTTTTGTGAAAAAGCAATTCATTCCTTCATTTCCTTTAGGAAATTATTTTTTAGTAGAGAAGAATTATATGAATTGTTACAATTAAGATTATAATTTATATTTATATATATTTAAACGTACCTTTAAACACATTCAGATTCAGGATTCTTTTATTCTATGTTATTTATTATATAATTTATTATATATTAATGATTATCTTCAAAAATTAAATACATATAATTAATATATATTAAATATTTATAATTCAAGATGTATTATTTATGATGTAAGACAAAAATTAATTTATTGATTAAATCGATAAATAAAATGAGATGTTTGGTGTGCGTTAATGTATCGAGATTATTACACATCTGCAATAATATATATTTTTGTAAAAAAAGAAGACTAAAATTACGCATGTGTTTTATTGTTATTTTATGTACTTTAATAAAAATTATTTTACATTAATGTGTGCGTATTATTTTCTATTATATTGTAAAAAGTATAAACAGTTATGCTTTTTACAATATAATAGAACAGTTATGCATTTTTAATTTTTACTTTGTCTCGAGAAATTTTTTTTAACAACTTTTAAATATATATTCGAATGCAATTCTTGAAAAATTTATTTATCCCGATTCAAAATAAATAATCTACTCTGTTTTACCGCAAAATGATTATTTAATACATCAAAGAGGATCTGACAATGGCCTTGACATTGTTTGATTTGAATGATTTTTATGAGTCAACTCTCTAGTAAAACATACGCAATATCTAGAATTTACAAGTTGTTGACGTAAGAAAGAAAAGAAATCTCATAGCATGTATCTATGCAAATTAAGTCAAAACTTATATTAATTAAAATGCCTAAGAATGTGGATTAAATATTTATATTTCTTGTTATTTCTTTACAATCGCGTTTTTTATCAGTTTTTCTTTTAAATTAGTTTTCATGGAAATAAATGGATATAATTAACACATACATAGTTATTTCTTCTGCATACAATGCACGATAAATTTTAATAATTATACCCGTTAGCATAAGCTTGATACATTGATATTAAATACAAGCTTAATATATTGATATTTTAAAAATGAAATTTTATATTGAAAATTTTTTTATATTTAATGCATTATATATGTAGATTAGGCATTATAGAGTTAGTTTTAGCAAGATATGAAAAATAATTAAATATATTAGATAAAATAATTAAATATATTATGCAGTTTATACAAATCTTAAAATAAGTTTGTACAAATGGAGTTAAATGCCAATAGCAGGAATTTGATTGCATATTGTTATCATTACATTATAAATAAGTGTCAATTTAAGAGACAAAAATATATTTTTATACAAATTATATATAGCATAAAAGAGTTATACTTATAAATATATATAAATATTGTGACACAGTGTTTAAATTTACACTTTCAAATCTTTGAGATAAAAAGCTATTTTGTTCTATATACATGGATTTAAGAATATGTAATAAAAATATAAAAAATAATATTTTAGAATATATACGTCTATGTATTGTCTTTGTTTCAAGAAACTCTCTTCTGATATTTGAGTGCCAGGCTATTTAACGGCGGTCTAGCCTTCAGGACTCCAAGATCAATGGCATGACCAGTGAGAGGACAGCTTTGGCATTGTTTACGTCTGTAATTCGTATTGCAGGCTTTCTTTTCTTGACGCACTACATATCTGGGAAAGTAATGAATGCGCTTTTTTTGCATCGTCGCGCACGGCGGCATCGTCACTACCAAATCTTGCTTATGAATCTTGCCTACCGACTCCGGAAAAAGACGTTCGTTCAGCAGATACTGTTGTAAAGATCGCGATGATGTCAATGTGTGACTCGAGCCATGCGTCTCGAAGTAATTCTGCTCTCGAAATTTTTTCAAGTTTTCTATTTCTTGATCCACGGTATCATCAATTGTGAAACCATCATCTTGCTTCAAGCATTGATCTCTTTGTTCGGAATATTCCGGTAAATTGTACGTTTGTACGCGTTCATCTTTGTCAAATTTCGTAGTCCTATTCGGTTCTTTCGTGCAACAAGGACAATCTTGTTTACACAATTGTATTGCTCTTTTACTTCGTGTCGGCGATTTCGAGATAGGTCTTTCGCTTGACTTTGGTATTTGCCTCTTGGATCTAAGAGTCTTTCGTAATGTTGACTTTGACAACTTTCGCGAAAACACTTGAATTCCTTTGCTCAAAGTGCAGGTGACATCGTCGGATTCGATTCGTTCGCTCGCTAGTGAATTTGCTGGAGTTTTTGGAGATGCTGGAAATAATTGTCTCTTATCGACACGCTTGTGTTCGTTCGGCAATGTCGATTTTTCATCCTGGATGGTATCTTGCATCCTTGGACTTGTCATGAATCTGTGGTAGCTGGATGATCGCGGACACGTTCGCAAGCAATCTCCCTCGCCTCCAGTTTGTAATTCGAAGACTTTGTTCTGTACATTGCGAAGGAATTGAGATCTAGGCGTGTAGTCGATTTTTTTAACTCTCCTAAATGTTTCACAGCTAATCGGCGAAGTTAGTGCAGCCTTATGGTCAGTTTCTTTTATAGATTTAATTTCAAATTGGCTTCTGCATTGACGGCAAGGTGAGGCAGGTTTACGCTGAGTTCTTGATGATCTTACATGAATCTTCTTTACTTCATAATTACAATAACATTCTTTTACTGGCTTTCTAGGGGTAAATTGCTGTCGCGGTTTTTTAGATGTTAGTATTAGTTTTCCAGAGGACGTTATATTTGGCACTGACATAGTTGTGTGTTTAGAATTGACACAGAAAAAATCTGGATTTAAAACAGCACTGATTTCACTCGAGTCATTGCGCAATTTCCATAAATTAGTATTTCTTTCTATACTACCTTGACTCTTATGATTACAGCAATTTATCAAAGATCTGCAAAGAAACATAAATATATAAAAAAAATTAAATTATTTGAAACATAAATATATAATAAAAATTAAATTATTTGAAAAAATATTATTAAAATTTTTACTTATACACAAAAGTCACATTTACAATGTTTGTGAACGTAATTTCTTTACTTCTTCATCAATCCTTTTAGAGTTTTCATTAATATGTGCTAATAATGTTCGACTTCTCTTACGTAACTTTTCTAAACTATCATTGAATATCTCTCCCATATGTTTAGAACTTGTGATAAATTATCATTAACATATATATTGCAAAGATGCAAATACTGGATTATATTTTTATATCATTCACTGTTCTTACAACAATCTAAAATTTGTTATATAACAATATATTAAAATTAAAATTAATTTAATTATATATTAATTGAAGTTAATATAATATCATGAATTAAAACTTAACATTTTTTTTTCATCAATGCATATAAGAATATATAATGATATTTGATTATTTTCTTAACCTAATGTAAACAAACCTTAATTTTTTACTTTATTTAATATTTATTTAAAGCCATACACTAGGCAACAAATTTATCAGCGATGAAAATTCGTGGAAATTATATTATTTTTGTTTATACTTTTTCTCTCACGATCTCTAACAACGTACTTGATATGTGCTTCAGAACTGAACATACAATGATTACCAACGTGAAGTTTACGATCACTGTGGACAAAAAAAAGACACGTGCTTTATCCATTGATGTTTGACGTATTATTACATCAACGGTTCTATCTTACAGTTAGCTAAATCTAGAAAATATACATTCACATTCAAGCAAAGGTTCTCAAATTATTCGTCCATCTATGTGAAAATTTTAATGGTTTTCTCACTGATATATATATATATATATATATATATATATACAATATAGATGCGTTCCACTTAACGCCCGCACGCTCGTGAAATCATTTTATCCTTGTTTTTCATTGAAAGTTAAATAAAGACAGATAATGCTTGCGAGCATTGCGAACGTTTAGTGGAACGTAACCTAAATAAAGCTCAGTGGTTTTCTGCCATCTTGGAACACACTGTTCACGTTTCACTTGGCGATGGCAGCACTATAGAATCATTTCAGCCTTGTTTATTCACCGAAAGTTAAACAGAAACAGACGGCCCTCGCAAGCGTTACAATCGCCAAGTGGAATCGTCGTTTCATCGTGGCCATTGGTCATTATTATTTGGCAGCAGCAAAGAGCAGGACGTAGGACGCGGT
The DNA here is from genome assembly GCF_047496725.1 of Anoplolepis gracilipes. Lineage (NCBI taxonomy): Eukaryota > Metazoa > Arthropoda > Insecta > Hymenoptera > Formicidae > Anoplolepis > Anoplolepis gracilipes. The sequence continues at coordinate 10,230,091 of NC_132975.1, forward strand.
ATACATACGTGTGTTGAGCACGATCTTTATTATTACAAATAAAGTTCGCGTATTTCGCGCGTTGATGAATCGCTCGAGGAGAGATCCAGAATACAGGTGACATCCGATTCATGGCTTTTGTCGTAAAATACGAGATGCAGCCAATCTGACCGTCGCAGCTCCTCGGTGGATAGATTGCCCGTTTTCAGGTTAGGAACGTACACGCGATCCTAGTATCGCAGCTCCGAATTCCACGCGACATCATGGACTTATCCGAGGACCAGATGGAGCCTCGCGACGTAGAACAAGCTTGTACGTTGCCGAAATTCTCCGAATTACGTCCGGTATTGGATGTTTCTACCAGCGACGAAAACGTGCATTCTTCGAATGACGAAATTATCGTGCAGCCTCAAACGGCGCAAGCTTCTATCTCTAGCAATAAAAATTTAAGAAATTGGACCCTGAAACAGATACCGGTAATTTTTTTCGAATTTTTCTTCAAGTTTAGTTTTTCCTGATTTTGCTTTGCTCATTTTATGGTTTTGCAGTTAAATTAATTTGTTTTTATTTCTTTATTTTCTATTTTTAGGATATAACCGCATTCTTAGACTCATGCGATTTATCCCTCATCTCTCATCTGTACGAGAATCCAATTATAAAGCAAATGGTTATGAATGTTCCAAATTTTCATCCAAATATATTCAATACGCAATCAAATAGTATGCCACTAAGTGTTATTGGTGGTATATATTCGGCTTCCACGTCACAAGCAAATGCTATAAAGCAAGAGATAGATGTTCAGTCTAGAGAGCAGATAAATTCGGATAAGGTATAATACTTCTTTTTTAAATTACTTTTTTATTGTATGTGTAATATTTATATTACATGCATATATTTATTTTTATTATAGGAATCTCAAATTCAATTGAATCAGCAAACATCGCTAGTGACTGAATATATCCAGAAACTACAAGCTACGTCTCTGCAACAGTTGTTCAAACTGGCAGAAGTAAACAAGAAACAAAAGGCGGAGGAAAAAGTAGAGCAAACACAGAATAATATTTTAAATATACCGAGTGTCCGTAGTCTTCATCAACAAAATAATAGCAACTTTATGAGTAGCAACTTAAATCAGATGATAGTAGCCATTAATCCGAGCGATCTGAATCTACAAAATGAACAACAAGAAAACGAGAGCAATGTGCAACCTGTACTCAAAGTAGAGCAACAAGTACAAACCGATTTGCCAAAAGTTGAGAAGAAGTCGAAGTTTCGGGCAAAAATCGGCGAGATTAAAATGGCCGTTGGCTATGACGGAAGTACTCTTTTCTATTGTCCAGAGTGCAATTTAGCATATCCAAATAGATCAGACATCGAACAACATATACAGGCTCATTTACAGGTATGTATTATATAATAGTGGCTTTTCATTATTACACAAGTGAGTCTAAAGTGATCTGAGGTTTTAGACGTCATTATTCAATAAGTTAAAGGAACGCGCAAGTGAGATTATTTATAATAATAATATTAATTTATTAATATTAATAACCTAACCTTACTTTTAAAGTGAGTTCACAAAACTCACTAAAATCCAATTGCACCAACATTATTTTGAATTTAATACATGTGAGATTTAAACATGTGTCTATCTTTATCTTTCTTTCTAAATGAATAGACAAACATATTTAAGTCTCACTTAGAGCCAAAATATAATGTTGTTGCAATCGGGCTTTAAGCACACGATCTCAAACTTGTGCAGATTATAGATAAAAACTCATTTGAATTTCACTTGTGAGAATAAAAAGGAATGTGCACTGAGTTATGATTCACAAGTGAAAATTATCTGAGTTTTGGTGTAAACGGAAAGCAACTATTATAACGTATTATCTTCAGTGTCTGGATATGCGATTTTTTAATAGATTATTAAGAAAGAGATATGTACTAAGCAGAACATTTTATTGTAGGAACGCAAGTACCAATGCAAAGAATGTGGTGCCATGTTGAAGAGAAAAGAGCATCTTGATCAGCACATGCGCGGTCATTCAGATGAGCGACCTTTTAAATGCAGAATCTGCCACAAAGGGTTCAAGAGAAACGAGCATTTAACGAGACATGGTGTTATTCATTCCGGCAATAAGAATTTTTCTTGCAAAATGTGTAATAAAGCATTCTCGCGCAAGGACCACTTAAGCAAGCACATACAAACGCATTTAGGCATTCGAAAAAATAAAACAAAGGAGGATTCTTATTACATCAGTCAAAAGAATGCAAGATTATTTGATAACAAGACTGATCCTGCAATGATGCTGAAACATGAACCGACTTTTCTGCAGCATCTTCAGAAAAATTCAGCCTTGCTGCAGACATTCTCTTCTCTTAAAGAGCAAATGTCAAGAAATGCAAATGTACCTCAACAAGCACAGGGCGACAATACCAACGGAAACGCAAGGTACTTACTGCCATCTTAGTTGTAAATAAAATCAGCACATATCCCAAAGCAATAGATGGGGAATAATAAAGAAATATAATAATTTACATGCGTCGAAGTCATTAGAATGGTCAGAACCATCGCAAGTAAGTCATTTCAATTTTCGAATTCATATTTTGATACTGAATTATGATAACTTCAGAGACTTATAGTTTAAAGCAGTGTTAACGCCAAAACATGAAGTGGAACATGTACATTGATATGTTTGAAATGTACATTTCTTGTAATGTACATATTGAAGAATGCCTATTGTAAAGGAAAAATATATATATATGTAAACGCGATATGTATTATCAAATATATTTCTTTATTATCACGACATGCACATTTTCAAATATATTTCTTTACAAATATTCCCAATGTATAGTAATGGAATAAAAATGTTTAAGAATTGAATAAAGATATGTGCAACATAAAAATTAAAAGTAAATATAATGTGCAAAAAAGTCTTTAGCTATACAATACTCAATTGTCAGAAAATATGTTATTCTAATTGGCAAATTAGTTTCTTATGGTTGTTAGATGATAGAATCATGAAGGTTAGAATATTTATTCAGAACACAAAAAATCTTGAAATAGACTTTTGAACTTTTACATGTGATATCTTTGTAGAATGCTAAAAGCTGATGAGAGTAATGCATTAAATAATACATTATCCGTTTCTGCAAATTTAAATTATTGTGATTTTTACTAAAAATAAATTTTACGAAAGCGTAAATTTAAGATAATTTAAGATAAATTTTTTTATGAGATGCTGGCCCTAATTTTAGTTGCTAAGCAATAATATTTTTTTGGGAATTGTAAAAGTTTATTTCTAATAATAAAGTAAAAAAAGTAAATAATAATAATAAAGTAATAAAGTAAAATAAAATAACAGAATGGAGAGGATGAAAAGGAACTATGAAGAACGATGAAAATAAATAACTACAATTTATCTTTATTTAGCACATAATTACTTCATTTTTTATTTCATTAATGATGCGAAGTTGACGCGTATGACAAATATGCATATTTAATTATGTATGTAAACATAACATACACACATTAAATGTATAAATTTTTTCACATAAGACACGTGAACGGCTAATTTATCGTACAATATTGCATCAGACTATAACGCTACTTTGTGCGCAAAATCGCAAAATGCGCACCTTCGATGTACTCGTGAAAAGAAATATCCTTGTGATCTTTTATTACATTTGTTTTATTCAAAATAACTCATCCAAAAAGAATATATCACTGTTTTAGTTATTTTCAGTTATTACTATGCAATAATAATTATCTCGCAAAATAAATGCATAGTCTTGTGTAAATGCACATTTACTGTTTAAGACAGTGTTATGTTAAAGACGTGTTACATAAATACTCATTTAGATTCCAAAAAATTTCATCGTCTCTTAGTTCAATTGTCATTGCGTTTTATTTTAATAATTGTTAAGCTTGCATTAAGTTTACTTTGAATGTTTGGATTATTTGGTGAGCGCGACTAGTAAAACGTATTTGCCAGACTCGCATAAATAACTTGTAACAATTGCGAAAGATGAAAAAAACAATGAATTGTGAGAACTCAATTTGCAGGAAGCAAATGATAAAGTAATGAATAATATTTTCTGACAAACGAGTACTATAGTTTAAAAACTCGAGGTTTTTGCACTTTAAATTTTTTAATATTTATTGTTGTATACATTTTTTTCGATTTCTCTAATTAGAGATTTAATTCGACTCTTAATTAGACATTGGGAGAATATTGACAATCTGATTTAGAAATATGAAACGATAATAAGAACATACTCGCGCGAATTTGATCTTAACAAATTAATATTGTACATTAATATTAAGTAGTAAATTTACAAAATTCGTCGCGAAAAAAGTGTTAAACAGAAATAATAAACGATAGACTGCCAGAAATCTTATTAGAGATTTACATGTAAGTGATTTATAAATTACATTACAAATACACATTTGATTTCACGAATATATTCACATATTGAATTTTCAACAATTTGATCAAATTGCAGAGAAAGACATATTTCTCGAATAATTTTTATTGTATCATAATATAAAGATTTTTTGCGATATATTTAAAAAATCTTAGATATTTTTAATGTATAATCTTTGAATGAAAATGAAAAGTTAATTGATATACATGGCAAAATATACATGCATGATAAGCAATATTGCCTCGTATGATTTATATTGATTCAATCATGAAAGATTTTTTCCTAGAATCTATTATTTTTTATCTTTTTCAAACAAATCATTTATTATACTCTTTACTTTGTGATTTTATATTTTTTAAAGGCTGATTTTTACAGTTTCAAGAGGATATCGAATGTTGATTGGTATTTAAAAATATGACAAGTGGCTGTTTGATAAAATTTTATATTAAATTACATAATCTCTTTCGAATTTGTGATTTATGTACATATTTACATATTGTATTATATTTTAAATTTTATATATCTTTTTAGATATTTTCTCTTGCTCTCATTTATTTAAAAGATATCTAAAAAATGCATTTGCACTTGGTAATATTTTTAAGATACTTATCTATTCAATGATCCAATTTTTGTTTATACACATAGATAGTTGAGTGAGATATCGTTAAAGATCTTCCACGCGCTGTATATTTAGGAGAGAATCGTGATTACAATTTCTTTAAGATGTTATGCGTGTGTACGCGAGTATGTGCATGCACACATATAAGTTAGGTATAAGAGAAATTAGAATTAAAATGATATTAACATATTAGACTTTCTCGTATATTACATAATACAACCAAAGACTGCACACATGCGTGTGGAAAATAGCAGTATTTTTTTTTTTTTTTTTTTTTTATTTTTACAAGGGGAAATCCATCATGGATACCCAACCTTGCGGGAAGAGGGATGGGTTATGCCGAACTCCTACCGGCTAAAATCCCTTCGTGGTTTTTCCACCGCGGTTTAAGATGGATGGGCCCTGGGATCGCTCTCGCATTCAACCAGGGCCCACCCCCGTCAGTTCTTCCACCTCCATATTGGAGGAGAGGGAACTTCCTTCCCTTGGTGTGCCGTTGAATGAATTCAACGACGCACCATTGACGGTGTTGCGGGACCAACGCAACACCGCCACCTCCTTGGGGTCACAGTGCAATGGGAGGTAAGTGCGCACTCACCCCTCTGTGACCCCTGACAAGTCACCCCTTCCCCCTTCTCTGATAATTCAATAGTTTTTATTGAATGAAGATATTTATGTATAAAAACAAAAGAAAGGCGATACACATTTTTTTGAATTACGTTTTTAACGTTTTTTTTTTTTTTTTTTAGATAAGTTAGTGATAAGATGATAAATGATTTTATTAAATAATGAATGTGCATTTATGTAACTCGTCTGTAACATAACACTTTTTTGAACAGTGAATGTGCGTTTATACAAGACTTTATGCATTTATTCTGCGAGATAATTGTTATTGCATAGTAATAACTAAAAGATAATTAAAAAAGTGACATATGTATTTTTCAGATCGAAATATTTTTAAATAAAACATGTATAATAAAAGATTATAAGGCCATTTCGTCTCATGAACATATCGAACGCATAGACCTACAATATATATATATATATATATATTATACGTCGATGGTCGAACGTGTGCAATCTGCGTCGTACAAAGTAGTGTTATACAATTTTACGCAATGTTGTACGGTGAAATGACTATCCATGGACCTTATGCGAAAAAGTTTAATTTGAACTTTCACATTTAAAACTAACTCTTTACATACAAAATTCTACTATATAACATATTCCATATTTAAATGTAACATTATTTGTTGCGTACTTCGAGAATTTACAAAGTATTATGAAAGCATTATTCTCTTATTTAATATAAAATTTGTTTTAGCGAAAGGATGCAAAGGATGATGGTAGTACAAAGGTATAAAATTCTGATACCATACGTGATATTTTCGTTCCTCTACTGTTCTCTCTCCTCTTCTTTCTCTCATATTCTTCTCCTTTACATTTAATATTAATAATTACTAAATTAGAATTGAATTCTTATTCGATGTTTATATTTACTCATATTATCGGCACATTTTGCATTGAATGTAATCTTTTATTTTATATGTTTAAACATTCTTTTTATATTGATTAAATGAAAAGTACGATTAGCTTATCTATGTTTCTAGATTCAGCTTATCTAGATTTATAAATAGAGCGCAGTTTATAATATAGCAATTTTTATAAATTAAATTTTTGAAGTAAATTATATTTTATACATTTTGTTACTTGTGGTCGGTTTATTTTATTGCTTCTTTTCATTTCCACAAGCAGCACCGGATAATTTAGCATAAATGTTATGAGTAAAACCGAAAAGCGATCCAAGCCACTCGAACAGTTGATGACCCACCCTTGGAGATTGAAGGGTCTTGTCGTCAGTTCTTATTGTTACGATTTCCACCTCATCTTTCTTATTTATTTCATCGTCTTGCAGTTCCAGTTGTTCTAAAGGTTGAATATCGTTAAACCAATCGTCGTCAGGCAGTGTTTCTATTTTGTTGGAGCTCTTCTCACCGGAGCTCGTAGAATTCATCTCGATTTTTTCATTCGTTTTGATCGTTGTCGCTATTTTGACGGACGATTCCTTCTCGAGATTACTTGAATTTACTTTATTTTCGTAATTTTTCAGTGTTGATAGCGATTTTATTTGATCCAGGAAACTATTGTTGGGATATTTGTCTGGGAGATTTGCATATTTATCTGTCTGTATTGGGTCGGGCCAGATTAATTTAAATGGTTGCAAATCGGAAGTTGATGCATTTTTCGCCAAGATCTTTTCTATGTTGTTTGTATTGTTAGTTTGATGGAAGATGAAGTTGTATGTGGCGCGTATTGTTCCCAAAAATTTTTCCAGGGACTTTGTAGTATTACTTAATTGTTTCTGATGCGTTCCTTCTACTGGGAACAGTTTAGTTATTTGGGGCTTCGATTGTATTCTTGCGGCGAGGAGCTGCAAGTTATATAAAAAGTTAAATATTTTTTGTATATACATATGTTCTGACAAATTATACTAAAGATCTTGTATTAAAAATGATAAGTAAAGTATAAAAGAAATTGTATACATTTTTTGTTTTAACTATAAAACTAAAATTACTTTTTTTAATCCGTTAAATTAATATAATCAGGATGATAGAAACGTATGTATTATATATGTATTATATGTGTGCATATGTGTTCAATAGTTGGATGAGTTCCCGCAAAATGAATTTTATCGAACGTTATGTAATATACTGCGGACAGGTGGTATAACATATAATCGTATATTGCGACACACCTTCGCCACTCACTGAATCTACCAGCATCGCATAGTAGTTTCATTTTCACGAAAATTATAAGTTACATCAACAACCGCGATTGCAATTGACGATTTTCACGCTCTGATTAAAAATAAACACTATTTTTTATAAAGAACCTGTCACTAAAAGACGGAAATAAGTTTATTTGATAAAATATTCTGCCAACAAAAATCGTTAAATATGTTTTTACGTAGAGAGCATTCCTGGGAAATATAAATTATATATTATATGTAGCTTATACTCTAAGAAAAATTTATTATAGAATTTATTATTAAATGTTTTATTAAAAGTAATTAAATTTTTTTAAAAACGGTAATATGTGTTAAGCAAATATAATGATAAAATAAAACATCATAAACTTATAATATTATTAAAAATGTAAATACAATATTATAAATACAATAAATCTTGATTTAGGAGATATTTTATTATTATATAAAAAGATTATAGGAGAGAAAATTATTCAAATTTTAGGAAAATAATATTTTGACACTCACAATTATTTGATTGGAGAAAAAATATAGAAATAAAGATATAAAATCTTTTTTTAAATCTACCCTCAACATTTTTATATACATATAATACATATAATACCTAATTTATATACATATAAATAAAAAAAATGTTTTAAATCTTTTATCAATATCCACAAAAAAATGCAAACAAATTATGAATAAAATTAGAAATAACTTCATGATACATTTTTATGCATAAGCTGGAAAATAATTAATTATATAACACTTACGCAAAAGAGACAGTATCCTAAAAGCTTCATAGTTCGGAGTGTATTTTCCAATGGGACGTTTTATGACTTCTTTAGACGGCCCGGACGATCGACTGAAAGCCTTCTTTGATTTCAAAACCCCTTTATACTTATGTGCAATGCAAGAACATGAGTGTATACCACGATTGATTGGCTTTCGCGGCTTACGTTCATTGTCTTTCGCCTGCACCTCTAGGGACCATCGACATAAAATTGCCCAACGGGAATTGACAGTCGTGGCACGCACGGTTGCTTTGTAGCCATGCATCGGCTTCGTTCGTATGATATTGGTCCTCGATTTTTTACGGCCAAGGTATTATCAAAAGCGCGTCATCACTTTAGCATATATATCACAATTTATATAACACAAGAATTGATGGATGAATTTTGCATTAATCTATTTTCATCGAACGTTGATATACACAATATCATAAAAATAGTGATACGCTGAGTTCTCTAGAATAAAGATCATTTTTTTATTACATGTATGTCATATTTTTTTTAACAGAATATTAATGGTAATTGTAAAAACAATGTGTATAGGGAAGAAATAAGACTCGTGAGGGTAGCTTTCTGCTTCTGACACAGTCAGAATGTGATTTATTTAACAAAACGGCAGAATGTACACGAGAGTAAAATATATTCATGTAGTATAAATTTACAATAAGAATTCCAACGAGCGCAACGAGTGGCAAACTTTTTACGCTTACCTATTTTTTATATTAATATTTAAAATTTTTTTTGTACAAGATTATGCGACCTAGTTACATATCTTCTTAATCAAGAATGGATCTTGTGTTTTATTTTTATGTGCTGAAACACTCAGATGTGTATGCAAGTGTAGTACGTTATAAAGAAAACAAAAAAAGAAAAAATGCAATTCTATAAAATTTCTTTTATTCAAATATGTATCAAATTAATTTACTAATCAGTTTTGACAGTTTTTTTTTGAACAACAGAATCTTTTGTTATAATTTAACAATCATTAATATATCAAATATAAGATTCATATGAAATCGGTCATGTGAAACACAATTGAGAAATGTGTTTGCTTATGAGGGTTTAACTATTACATATTCGATAATATGGAGATATAATGGAGATCCCATAATGTAGAGAGTAATGGATGAACGAATAAATGAATTTTTTATTATCTTCTGGAAGGTAAACATTTTTTAAGCGTATAAAATAATATAATATGTACATATGTATAAATAAAAATTAAAATACGTAATGTTAGTTCTAGAATATGTAGTTCTCAAAAGTGAATATTTAAAAATGCAAAGGGGAAAATAGAAAAAAATGAAAGAAAACTTTTGTTGAAAAGCAAATGTTGAAATATATCTATATCATGAAATCATATAGAAGGGAGATTATTAAACAATATTCGTACATATATTGTATAATATTTTAATTAGCAGAGAAGTAGCCATTGGGTGAGTTAAAGTGGTCTGTTAAAAATTTTACAGAGACTCTATATTGGATTAATGAAAGGCTAATACGCGAGGGAGAACAGTAGCACTCGAAGATAAATCACGAGAGATTTAATGGTTGAGTCGAGTTTTGCAAGGCAACTGACATTAATGGAAAGATAAAAAGAATTTATTACATAGACGAGTAATTACATTATTTCAGTTACTACTAAATGTGCCATAAGATTTTTTTCTTTTCATGACTAGTTTCGAAAAATTGATTGCAAATAGAAACGAATTCTGCGAAGAGAATTATTGTAGATAGCAAATATAGTAAGATAGTACAATTTTTTAAACAAAATACAATAGAGTATACAGAATTATTGTTTATTGGTATATCGTGTTCGATAGTTTAGGAATTTTGTGCGCGATAATCGCAGTATCGTGCAATCTATGTTAAAAATATTAAAGTTATATTATATTAACAATTCACTGTTTCACAAATATGTACATATACATATATGTACATAATTTAATTATATCTTAATTGTTTATAATAATTTATAATGTATAATAATTGAGGAAAGTTTAATATAGATTGCACGAGATTCTTAAGTTATACTGCGCGATTCTGTAAAATTGTAAATAGTGAATAACACACAACTCACCATTAAGCAAGTAATATTCTGTAAAATTTTGGATTTAACACTAGAGAGAATTGAAGCGTTTAATATCTAAGAGAGTGTTAAGAAAGTGAAAATTGTAAGTGTGTTTATTTGTTGAAATTCCTACAGATAAGATCTCTCTAGAGTCGAGAGCTTTTGAAAATTGACAACGAAAGGATTTCTCAGAGTGAGAGTAGAAATATCGAAATAATATTATGTGTATATATCGTGTATATTACAACTACAATATACACGTATATGTATCGAGTAATATATATTGATTGTCGAGTAAAATAAAATTTTCTATAAATCAGCTGTTAATGCCTTGGTTGAGCATCGTAAGAATTTTTGGTCGTGATATTATCAAGTGCAAAGATTCGTCATCTCTAAATCGTTCGAGAGTAATAGTATATTAAGTGTATTTAGCTGACATAAAGTGTGTATATACTATATTTTATTTTTTTACAATGAGATTAAGAAACAGCGAGATTTTTAGTGCGTATCTAATACAGGATACAAAATATCTTGTGCAATCTGTGATAAAGATAACGCAATGCGAAGTGAGACGCACTTGCGATTGTGTGTATGTATATATAATATGTATAATCGTTTAAATAACAATAATTATATACCCGTAACAATTCGGAAAATATCTACTGACAGCAAATTACATCAAAGTACATCTATTTATTAATTAATCTTTCTCTTATAAAAAAATTCTACAAGTTATTCTCACGAAAGAAAGAGAGAGAGAGAGAGAGAGTAAAAATTTATATTTATTTATGATAAAATAATATACAAATTTAAAAATTAAAAATTAGATACAATCTAATATAAAAATGTCAAAGGGATAAAAATGCAATGTATATAATATTTCAATTACAATTGTCAATTCATTTAACGATGTTAGATTAATAAATTATATTTTACTTAATATTATGTTAAAAGTTATAGATTTGTCGTTAAAGTAATTATAATATTACATGTAGCAATGAGCGTATTTGCAATCAGTAGACACTTATCCATATTTCTGGAAGGATTCCTAGATCCGCAATTGCATCGCTTTTTCAGTTATAGATACAACTGTCTAGATTTTGAAATATTAGACAGGCGTATCTAGAATCAATCACGCGACGATGCATTGCAAATCTTCATATGTGAGCTGCCAAGTATATATAAATATAATCTAGTAAATATAAATATATTAGGAAGTGTATGTATATTGTTTCTCCCATGGCGGTTAATTCGCCACTTTTTCATAAGGCTCGTTATCCCCTGGCCTATACAATAATATGGAGAATGCGTTGGTTCGCATAGACTCATGCTCTAAAATTGTTACGGTCAAATGAAAGTTTATGAAAACGCGAGTGCTGAATTGTATATTAGATAATTATCCTTATCGATTAATAAGTCCGTCGCAGTCTCCATGTGATATAATTGTATGCACGAAATAGATTGAGATGCGTGGGAGGTTCAAGATACACGATGCATCTCGAACCGCCTGTTGCGTGAGCTCTGAAATCTACTTCTTAAATTCATACATTTGTTTTATGGTCCCCCGTGTCTCAATAAGGTCCAATGAAATCACGAGTCTCTCTTTAGTCACCTTTTCTTGGTCGTTTGGCGCCGTTAACATACAATGGAAAATGAAATTAAAACTTTGAATATAATTTTTGTGAATTTAAATCACTTGTTAATCACTCATTCTTTAACGCCAAAGTCTTTATAATAAGAAACAATTCCAATTAAAATAGATTTTATTTTTAGTAAAGATCTTTATATGTAAAAAAATCTCTAAATTAACATTTTTTTATATTTCTCTTTTGTAAAGTACGTATAATTACCAGATATATATTTATAATAAAAAACAAATTCTATTTGAATGTGGAATAGAAAGCAAATTGTAAATTATGTTAAAGTTTATGTTAAAAATTTAAATAAAAAAATTTGTAGATATTTTAATTCATAAAGATATGTTAAAAATTTTATCTATAAAATTTTATATTGTTATATAAAGAAATAAATTTTTTTATTCGTATCTAATAATGAACCTAAAAAGAGCGTCGTTGTATCGCGGACTTTTATTTACGAGCCTATGTATTTAAAAAATATGAGTATCATACATATAAAATATGATTACAATATACGTACACCTTTACATCTATATACAACCTATACAACCTACGCGGCTTGTAAATCGGGACGAGTAAATTGCAAAAATTTGACATTTATATCGATGATAAAATCTCGGGTATATGAGCAGTTTTCTTGCCACGTGATTGCGGCAGAAAAAACATAGATGAAAACATATTGTTATATACAGAGGCTTACACACAATATTTATCACGACAGTTTTCAAAATACAATATATTTTCGTGAATATGTAAAACAACACGAGCGAACAGCGAAAGAATAATTTCGAAAATTGCAACCTGAGAGAAATCATTGCATTGCGCAAATGAGAGATCATTAAGTAATTAGATATAAAAAAAATAGATATAACAAATGATTTAAAATGGAAAAATATTATAAGATATATACAAATTAATATATAATTATATAAAGGTTTACTTCAAAATAAGTGTTAATATATATTATAATAAACAATTACATAATTTTTTGTATACATGATGTTACTTATATAACTATTACGTGTAACATGTTAATTAATTAAAAAATTTCATTGATTTTATTATTTTTATTTATAAAATAATATTATAATTTTAATGATTTCTCTCTGGAATTATTGGTTACAAGACATTCTTCCGGCTTGCATGAAAATTATAAATTAACCGTGCAGTTAAATAAAAATTACTCGTGTGCAAGAGGTCTCATTCACTTTTTGGGATAATTGTTAATTACTTTTTTTATTTATGTTTGCCAATCTAGCTTAGAAAAGAATTTGATTAGTTATAATCAGAAATATATATCACAATTGTCAGATAAAAAGAAAACTCTTTTTACGCATTTTAGGAATATTATTTTTATTTTAAATATTATTTTAAAATTTTGACGATAAATATACTTACGATAAGTATTCTAGTTTTTCAAATTTTGTTTTTAAATTGTAATTAAATATATTTCTTGTATTTTAATTAATTCTCACTTTGACATAATATTATTATGAAAGCTAGTATGTAGATTTTTATATTTGTAAATTTATATACTTATACTGTTTATTTTCTTACAGTATACACGTATATGTCTTTTTACAGAATCTATTACAAAATTCGTGTCGCGCGATGCAAACATGAAATATTCTGTCTTCTCATATCATTTTATTTAAGTTGACGTGAAGTTTGATAATCCGAACGTTGGTAAAATTGATATTTACTTTAGATTTTAACAATTCAATATCAAAACCGAATGTAATAACAAACAAAATAAACAAGATTTATAAAAAAAAATATTGTAAATATCACACTCGCGCGTACTTTGAACTTTTGGGCTTGACATTTTTTGTTACTGTGATAATATAAAAACAGAATATTTTTACGGTAAAGTTCTTTTTCTAATACTAGATCGGCAGAGTATAGGTATATAACGCTAAATCTTGAAATTATTTAAAAATACTTTTCTTATGATATTAATGGAATGTAAAATCCGGCGAGGCATACTTTCTTTCAAATTACCACATTAAATATATACATTATCCACTCGCTATCATTCACGATTTTATACACACACATGTGATTTTAACGCGATACAATTTATCGTAATCTATCACATGTGATGAAAGTGCCTATGTTTCAACTTACCGATTTAAATCGTAATTTACATCGCAAAATTCAATTTCTCGTTATATATAATAATTCAAAATTAGATAAATCACATTTTATATTATCTTGTTATACTCACACATTATTGAACAAAGTCGTGCATAAATATTTAATTGTTTTTTCAATCTCTGAGAAATTGTCATAATGATACGTATAGTACTCTTTTAATTTTTATTATTTATAAATTGCTTTCTTTTCTTATACAAATATTAATTATTTATAGGAGCTGTAGATAAAAAGCAACAAAAAGGAAAATAATATGATAATCAATCATTTAATTGCACTGTACGTTGTAGTCATTAAAATTTGCCAGATTTCATTACGTAGATAACATTGGCAGTCATAGCAAAATACACATAAATGTAATAATAGCTCTATCTCCTATATTTTTAAGATTTATATGATGAGCTATTTATGCGCGATCATTAATTATAAATGACACTCTTATGCATCATCAATTAACAACAATCAGAGATATGATCACTGACTTTATCATCATAATATAATATAGAATGTTCAATCGAATGATTATGTTTTTATTGTATAAAAATTTTGAGATCTAGCGGAGAAACATCTCCAACAACACTATAATTCACTTTTTTGTCTGCCTCGCCGGTTTGGAATTTCCTCATACAACGTAATTACTTTTATTAATTACGTTTATAACGTAAATAACTCATGGAGGTCTTACTTGCAAAACTAAAGGTAACGTTTCGTGATTCTAATGATAAAAGCAATGAGAGTACAAAAAATTGATAACGACGTTTCTCTGGAAGATTAATTTTTCGTTGGTTCGTTTGACGAATTCGTCTTTTGATGTCGCGGTCGCTGGATCGCGATCGATGATCATTTCCGTTTAACGTTGATCTGTCATCTAAAGATGTATTTCCTTTTTTTCGTGCTACTTCTATTGGCAATGTCACTACCTTCTCTCGGTTTCTGTTACTGGCGACAACGGATTTTCCACCGATACTTGTCTGCCAATATGCAATTTAATGAGATAATTTAAAAAACCAGGCAAACGCGGAAACGATATTAATGTGATATTGCTTTTTACTATCAATTGATTTATATCCCATCGTAAATAGTCAATGCGATTTATTCTTTCGATAAACAAAATAAAAATAAATTACGAATATTACGTGTAAAAAATTAATACAATTTAATGATTGTAACATGAGTATTAAATCTATGAAATATTTATGATTTTAGTCACAGTTTGAACAAACATGTAATTTCTTAAGTAAAGTATTAAATAATTTAAAAATCTATGAAGAAAAGCATTAATACGATTTATAAATTTGATTTGAATGATACATTTGGGATGCAAAGAACATTTATATATATTTCTACATTCAAATAGTAAAACTTAACTCTTTTCGAATATTTGTATTATCAATATCGACAAATATTGAGTGTGAATGAAATTTTGCTAAATAGAATTATTATATTTCATTGTATATATAAAGCATGAGAAAATTTTGAGAAATCGGATATGTTAATTATAAATGAAATATTTCTAAAAAATTTACCTGCCGCTGTGCCAATCATAAGAATCCGGCGCGGAATTGCTTCTTCCGGTCTCGTGAAAACGTTCTGTTTTCACGTCCCTTGTCACATTGTGTTGCGGTGAAGTTGATACGCATCTTTCTTGTCCGCTTACCGATAATTGCGTACCGTTGTTCGCCGTTCGTCGCTTAGGCAAGAATGGATTCTGAGGAGCAAAAATAATTGGCGTTTTATTTTTCTTGATTTTATACTCTGATAATTGCGAAATATATTGAATGTTGACCTTTCTTCGCGAAATTCGCGAAACGATTTCATAGTTAAAAAATAATTAAAATGTTAATTCGACTCAAAGATCAATTTCCTATAAGTATTTCAATGCACATGAATGAAGAAAAAAAGAATAAAAATTTTGATATCGAGAATGTTACAAGCTTGAATGTAATAAAAGGATTTCGTGATTAAAATCATCCAAAAATATGCTAATTATGATTACCTAATCTCATTCTCATTCTCAAGAGTGTACAAAGTAAAAATTCGAAAATATATATATATATGTATATATATATATATATATATATATATTATTATCGTAGAAATTATATATTATGCTTATCTGAATATAAAGTAGGTATAGTAACCACATTTTTTTTATTTAATAAAAGCAAATTTTATATCATTTTTTTTATCTTCGATAATCATAAATTCTTTATACGTTACTATTATTTTATTCATTAATTAAGCTATAATACATGATATATATAATCCAAATAAACTCATTGAAATAAAATTTTGTTTTAAATTAAAATTCTGCTAAATATCCAAAAACTCGATGTATTTTCATTCAACTATGTTTATTTTAAACGCATCAAATATCGTAAAAAATATTGTGTTTTTTATAATTAAAATAATAAAAAGAGGAAAAAATAAATAAAAATAAATCATAAATATAAATTCTTCTAAATGGATTCAGTTTTTACATTTAAATAAATATATAAAATATATAAATTAAAAAAAACTAGTGATAAGATTTCTATAATTATTTAGCTGAACGTTTATTATAAACAATCTTGGTATGTTTTGATCACTAAATTAAATGTTATGGTAAGTGTAATATTAGATGTGGTTAGTATGTGTGTGTGTGTCGCTATGTTGTTGCTAAATGGAATGTGTGATTGGCTGAATTTTCGTAATCTTAAAAATTAGAAAATTTTTATTAAATATATATTTTCAAGTTTTTAATAAAACATGTTTTCATCTTAGTTTTAATTTATCATGATAAAATAATCATGATGAAATCGTGCTACGAATATTACAATGCTATTTTAAATATATTATTTTTTACTAGAAATATATAATATAATAAATTTTTGTTAATAATATGATAAAATCTTCTTTTGATATAAATAAATTATAAGTCACAAGAATAATTGATGCATGTTAGATGTCATTTTAATTGTTATATTTAATTGTTTCCCGAAACAAAAGCCATGCTTTCTCTCTTCCTCTTCTCTTTTTACAAAGGCAAATAAAATACTACTAAAATCTGTGGTAATTTACAACATACATATAATGAGATATTTCTATCAATGTTGTTAAAGTATAGTCAAGCATTACTGAAGTAAGTACTATTGACATCTAGATATAGTATAAATAAAATTGTATGTAAAATAAAGCTCACCAACGCACTAATGTAATCTTATTAACGATCACTCTCTTTGATATTTGTTAACGCTTTCAGTAATTATTTCATTATTACTAAAAAGCATGATATATTGTATATGATCGGTGGATGAAATGTCATTATCAAATAATTTTATTTGTATTTTGTAAAATCTAAATGTGAAATACATCTACTGACATCTACTGACATTATTGACGCACCTGTCGAAACTGTCGTTATGTAATATTTACACGGGTACGCATCGTTATAGTAAAATTAAGCAGATACACATTAGAATATACTATTGCGACGTAATGCGAAAGCGATGATATAGTGAAACCTACTTTCTGATATCACAAACATTTCATTAACAAATTGCTCCTGAGTGAATTCACTCACGAGAGAATATGATTGCGTCATGGTATTATCAGAGTAATTTAGCAACGTAGCATGTAGCATTACGACTTTTTCAAAAAGAAAAGGAAGAATGCATTTTCCATTTCGATAAAAACATATATTTATTAATTTGGTGTTGGAGGGCGTTTAATCAATCCAATTGAAAATGTCGCAGGATTATGACAGAAAGTGAACACTGTTGTATTTTCAAAAATTCTATATTTGTATATATTTTTTACTATTTATTTTTATCTTATTATTTTTTATTATTCTATATTTTTTTCATAGTTCTCTCGCTATAATGCAATGTTAAACTTGTTTTCTTGATTTTGCCGATTTTTAGGATTAAATATACAGCTTTCACTCACCTGGAAACTATGCTGTTTCAGCATATTCTTGACCATAAGCAAGGTGCCGAGTCTTATTACTTCTTCCTCGGTGACGGTGACAGGTACGCGACAGTTATCAGCCTCGCTCGGCAGTGGTTCGGTTGCGCTATTAGTCAGCCACGAGTGCTCCTTCATCTCCGAAATCGTTATCCTGCTTTCCGGAATCTTATTCAGCATCCGTCCAATTAGATCGCGCATATCCAAAGACATGCGATTCGAAGGAAATACGAGCGGTTCATTACGAACGATTTCATGAATGGCTCTGCCATCGGAATCATTCCAGGGTAGGTGCCCAGCCACAAGTGCGTATAACGTAACTCCCATTGACCATACATCGCAGGGCTAGAATAAAAAAGTACTCGTGATTAATTTTTATTTATCAATTCGTTAAATAATTGTATAAAGTGAGATTTATCAAATAGAGCAATTCATTATTTTATAATTTAAAAATTATTTGATACATGTATTACTTATAGAAATGTTGAATTTAAAATGTTTGCTGATATATCATTAAATTATAAAATATTCTAAAATAACGTTAATATATAAGTATTTCAATAATGATAAATAACATGTTAATACCCTTTATCTAACAATAAATTATACATAATTGATTTGATAACAAAATCTGCTCGATCAGTCGAACAGTATAAATAAATTTATATTGACGGCATGTAATGTCAATTTAATTTCAAAGCGTAATATTCTGATTCTATATTGTTATCTAATTATTATTATAATATTTAATTATTGTTTGAATAAATGATTTGTATGCCAATGCAGCACCAAAAGCTAGTAAGTCGTGATCAAAAGTTTACTGATGAGAGCAAAATGCAAAAATGTCGTAAGTACATTTAGGTGTCATTAAATAATAATATCATTTGTACAATGTAACACGCGAATTTAAGCTTGTACAGTGTGTGGGTTGTACGGTGGATTGTATGATCGGATTATTCGAAAAGATCACGTTGTAATATTAATTTATTGTTTGCCATCGCGCGTTATAATATAACAGGTTTCCTTCTTGTAATATTGAGTTAATTTTTTAATAACAGCATGACATTTTACTTTGAAATTAAAACATGAGGTTTCTGCTTTTCTAAAATGTACTTTTAATAATGGCAAAAATATATGAGATTGCTGTTGTTTGCTATCGCGTATTATAATGTATGTAACAGGTTTTCTCTTTGTAATATTGAATTAATTTTTTAATAACAGCGTAACATTTCGCTTCGACAAAATTAAAAATAAAGTTTTTTGCTTGTTTAAAATGTACTTTTAATGGGAAAAATATATGAGATTGTCATTTTACTTTTAAAATACTGATGATTCTTTTTACAAACATTTAGTTTGGTGGAACATGAAACAATGGAAATGGATTATGAATACCGAAAGACATTTTAATTATAATCGCGTGAATTATTACGTTATTTCTTGCATTATTTATTAAGCATATTATTTATTAATATTTAGTTATAAATTTTTCGAATATTGTAACGTATGATGCACGTGCACATACACAATATATGAAATATAAAAATTGTTAATAAATAATTGGTAATAAAATGCTTTATTACAGATTATTCTATTTAATAGGAACATTGTAATATATTAATACTTTTATTAATATAATCGTGTTATTGTGTGAAAAATTTTCAAACTGAATGTGGCTGTTATATCACGTGACCAAATTTCGTGACGTTATTTTTTATGTACTTCATGTTGTATGTCGTTGTCGAGTACGCAGACGAGTCAGGTTCGCCTCGTGTTCTCACGTCTTTAATCGAATCAATTTTGTGTACGGATAAATGTCGGGAGTGCCGAATCTAATAACGTGCAATTATATGTGATCTCGGTGAAACTATATTAACTGATTCGCGAAATCATGTGAGTGAAATTTTCGGTATACGTCTTCCCTTGATATACGTAATCGGCGTCGACTCCTCGTTCTGTCTGTACCAGATGTTTGCATGCAGATATCAAATATTTTGAAGTCGATCAAGAGTTCGTTTGCAAACGGAATTTTCGAGTACTAACAGAATTATTGAGCAAAATTTAACCATGCGTAGTAGTTAGAATAAAAGCAAATGCTTTCAAAAAATTTTCTCTTTCTATTCGCCTTATTCTAATTGAGAAAGATTAATTGAAAGTTATCACTCTGCTTAATATAAATTTCTTGTTTTCTTACAGATTGTTCTATCATAATAATCGTAATATCAATGTTCGCGTTATTATTTTTCAATCGTCTCAATCTCTCTCTATCTCTCTCTTTCTGTAAGGAATTTTTGCGCGACCTTGGGCCATCACGTGATCGAATTTAGGCGCGCACGTAGCGCTGTTTACTTCACTTACGCGTCGTCGGTGCGCGGATGAGTCATGTTCGTCTCGCGCTCCCGCGTCCGTCCTTTATCTGTCCCGAGCAAATTTCGTGTACGAACGAGTATCGGGAATGTCGAGTGTGATAAACGGGCGATCGTACGTAAGCTTGCTGTGTTAATCGATCTGCGACATCGTGATGAGAGCGTTTTTCGGTAATCGAAGTCGACATCCGTTGTTCCGCGTCGAATCGGCCTTTGAAGGATACCGTTTTTTTTCTACGTATATCGTGTTGTTCGTTCGTTTGATGAGCTTGAAGACTATCGAGGAACACCGAGGAACACTGGGGGAACATGGAAAAACATCGAGGGATCGGTAGATTGATTGAGGCAGGTTAGGTTATCACATTTTTTACTCGCGCGCACGTGTCTATATGTGTGTGTGTGTATGTGTGCACTTGTTGTGTACCATATGATATAAAAAGCTACTATGTATCGACTATATATATTGGTTTCAAGAAAGAGAAAGAAAGTTGTGTATTATTATATATTTTTACATGTAATTTATATATATATATTTTTATATATGTTCTTATATGTATTTTATATTTTTATATTCATATATATTTTTGATTTGTTTCCTATACGTCAAAGTAAAGAAAATAGCCATCTTGCCTCTCTTTCTTTTTATATGCACATGTACATTTACTACGGTAGTCGATCCGCTAGTTCCTGGAACTTCGTGCCGGATGACATGAGACGTGTCGCACATGTGCATCTGTAGACGATCATACGTATTATTCAATTCTCTTGTTGAATACGATATTCAGATGTATTTCTCGATATCCAACTAGACGAGATCGAACGAAAAAAGAACGTTTACGCGCGATATTATTCACGATTATAATCGAATGTCGAAAATGTTGTATAAATGTACAGGTAATCGTTTTAGTATTTAGTTATTGATTAATACGCGAATGCGATTGATTATAGCGTTAATGTACTGAGAAATATCGAGGTATTATTGGATAAATTAAGCCAAATGATTACAGCTGTTCATCTATGAAATGTCGATAATAGTATGTATTTTCCTATCGTCTACTCTCTGAATTTTGTACAACGGAGTTTAATGTAACAAAATAATACTTTCTTTTTTTTTTTTTTTTTTTTTTTTTTTTTGCGTGATCTTAAAATTTCTTTAAGTTGTCTAGAGTTGTCAAAAAGAAAATGGAAAATTTAGACAGAGTTTTTAAATCAGTTTCAAAATTTATTTATTGCAAAGAATAATAACATTTATAATAAAAAGTTATTATCATTATTAGATTTCACGAGAATTTTAAATATAATTAGTAAAATAATTTTAGTCATTTTTAATTTTGTGTTTTCTAAGTATTTTACTTGCTAATTAAATCAATTAATAATTTATTTTTATATACATATGCATATACATTAATTATATAAATTCTCTCTCTGTGACTAGTTTTATAAAAAAGTAATTTATCAGGAAAAAAATATGCAGAAAATTTGTTTATCTAATATCGAAACTCATCAACAACTATAATATTTAAATGAGAAATGCTTTTGAAAGATAGTTATGCCACTAGTGAATAATGATATTTGGAAACCGTTAATCAAAGTGCAGCTTAATGCATTGCAATTATCACAGACCAGAATATGGAATACAATGTATTTTAACATAGTATAGTTAGTATGCTTCATTTGCGGAAGTCATGTTGTGTGAAACGCCGATGGCGAAAGTTCCGTAATAATGCGATGTCAACACATTAATTACAGGAACGATTAATTTAATAGCGTCTAGAGTCTATGAGAAACGTTATCAATGACGACGCAAAGACATCACGTGTTTTCCGCATAAGACGAGAAGGATAAATTATAAAATTCTTAGCGTAAAATTCACGGTAAAATCTTTCTATTATTTCGCGTTTATCAAAAAAAAACTGAAATACTTTTTATGATGTTAGCAATATGCAAAAAATGTGTTCTTTTTAAACGATTTATAATATTTTGAATTTTTTTCCACGCGTATGTCAATTTTTAGTATGTAAAAAATAATTGATTTTTCTTTTACAATTTCCTGTATTTTGACTGAATTCCGTCTTTGAAATAAAAGATTATTAGCTATTTTATTTTACAAAAATCTCTCTTTGTGTGTATTATATCATCCGTAAAACAATCTGTAAATGTCAAGCTTCTATGTTTATTAGATCCACAAAGAAAATATTTCTTATCTATAAAAAGCTTATGGGAGTCTAGCCGCAGAGATAAACACGTCCATGAACTTTATATTCTGTGACATTTAAAAATTATCCTTAGTCGGCTAGAAATAGGTGTATGCGTATCAGATCTTTAAATATTAAATTTTATACTATTTTTTTCTCATTTAGATTGTATGTTGTATTATTATTATTCTGTAATAATCCAAATGTTTTTACGCGTTACAGCAGCTCTGAATTAATTTTCTGAATTAAAGAAATATGAAGGTTTCGAGCAAAACATGCATGAAACTACTTCGAGAAGGCTCGGAATTTGTAGTACATCGCTCGCACGTTTATATCCCTTAATTAAACAAACTTGCTAACCGCTAAATTAGACTATAACTATTAAGTTTGACTTATGAGGAAATTTCTATAACGTTAAAATATAATTTATACGATAAATGAATGTATGTTGATTCGTGAATATTACGTGTTTTTACACACTCTTTACTTTGCACTTTTACAATTAAGATAATATTTTTGTTACAATAAATGAATAAAGTTTATTTTTGCACTATGCAAAAATCCTAAATTTATACATTTGTTTCATATAAGATGTTGTTAAAATAAAATTTGCATGCATATTGTAGATTAATTAAATAATAATATTTTCTTATTTATCTATATTCTTGAAGTTTGCTTCGCTTTGTTAAGTTTTTATTAAAGTTTTTTCGTTAAACATTTAATTTTTACTTTATTTTTACTATTTTAATTTAGTGCTTTAATTTTTATGGAGTGCTTTACTCTCATTACTTCTATTAATTCTTGTTCTTACATTTCTTAGATAAAATTAATTTTTTCTTTTATTTAATTGATTTATTTATAGTAAATTCAGGTGTAATTCATGATTTTAATTTTTGAAAATAAATATAAATTAAAAGTAAATTTCAAAAATAAAAAATTTTATTTAAATTATGATGAAGATTAAATATTTGGCGTCGAACACATATTGGAATAAACTCAGAATTGAAATATTCACAGCACGAATATATCATTTTCGCTGTGAAAATAGATCACTAATAAAAGGGAATCGAGAATATTTCTTGTCAAGAGAAAGAGAAAAATTTTAAATTGACAACTGTAAATACGAGCGAAAAAGACTACTAAAATTGACGACTGAAAAAGCAAAGCCACCTACACATTGCAAAAAATTATTATATAGAAACTAAAATAATATCGAGGAAATAAAAAATAAAAAATATGTATATTCGTGAAAAAAAATGTAAAATATTGGCAATATTAAAAAAATAGGTTAAACCATGAAGAACTATCTGGAAAAAAAATATTGCAAGCACTAAATTTATTAGTTTAATGTTTGAATGGATAAAGATAAATATATTGTATTATATGTAAGAAGTATATATAAAAAATTTAATTATATATTAAAATGTAAAGTGAAGATAAAAGTAAAGATAAATACATTGAATTATATATATGCAATATGTATCAAAAATTTATTTATATCAAAATGTAAAACGAAGATAAAAGTAACAATTTTATTATTTTCAATATTATTTTATTGAATATTTTTTTGTCAAAGAAAAACTTTTATTGATTACTGTTAAATTTTTCGGAATAATTGGCATTTACAACTACTTCCGAGCATCTCTTTAATAAATTGGAATAAAAAAAAAATAAGTTAAAAGTCAGTTGTTCATTAAAATGCAAGATGTAGAATTCAACAGAGACAACATTTCAATAAATGTTCAGATTCAATTAAATGTATTTTATGTGGCATAAAGTTAATTGATATTTCTCATCAATAAAAAGTATATTATCGATGTGTCCAAAAATATAAAAGAGACAATATTTTTATTTAGAGTCCATAAAATATAAAGTTCAAATGCTCAACAAAACTTTTATTTTTATAATATAACATTCTGATTTACACACTATAATTTTTCTATTTTTCTCATATTGGAATCGAGTTCGATCTTTGGGATTTCAAGTGACTTTAGTGTTTTTATTTAGGGATTACGGACGATTTGACTTCCACTGCTGCGAACTCGCGATTTCCCGTGCTCCTATTTTTCACTTGTTAGGTTGGTGGTCATTTATTTCTCTACTGCACTTTGCAGCGGTTGGATTAAGCTTAATCGAGCGTATAGATCCGCGGGTCGTGAACCGCTTATTATAGATATCGCCTTTCCTCCGACGACGACGCGGCGGAAATTCAACCGATCGGCCGTGGTGCGTTGATAAGGTCATGCGATAGCGTGATGATAGCCTGGATTAATAATCTTTGGAGATATATATAGTCAGAATTATATGTAATTGCTATTGTAAGCATATAATAAGCACTAAATTATATGCTTCTCTTTCTCCTTTCTCTCTCGGAAGTAATAATGCAGCTGGTAAGTGTTCATTTAACGTCCGCGATTAGATCAGATTTATATCGTTTTTTTCTGCGACAAAGTTTTGATGCGATGGTTTTTTTTTTACGATCATATATTTTGATCAATACGAACGTTATATTACTTTTTAGACGCGCGCAAATATCGACGCTCTCGTGAATAAATTATAACGGAAAAAAATATGAAAAAAAATCTCTGTGATTAAAAATCATAGAGATATACGAAAAGAAAACAGAGATATTAGAAAATAAAAGTGAAAAGGTAAAAATTAATGAGGAAATCTTGATCATAGTAGGCTGATTATTAGGATTGCAAACAAATTGTCATGCGTGTGTAAGAGTCTAGAGGCATAGTCTAAGATATAATTGAACTATGACCTTTTTTTAGTAATTAAAAATGCACAGTGAAGAAAAAAATAGCAAAATATAATGGTAGGCTAAATTCTATACGTCACACTGCACGTAAAGCAAGAACTAATTATAAAACATTCTACGTTCTTGTAAACTAAAGTTATATCAGTTAATACACATACAAACACATGTACACATATGCACTGTGAAATAGATGTAGCAGGATAAAAAGATAATTTGCAGTAATACATTTTAACCAAGTATCAATGATAAAATTTTCTCTCTTATTATATTATACTTAAAAATTTTATGAACATTTATAAACAATATAAGTAAGAAAAGTTATAAAATGTTTTAATTATGAAATTAACAAATTTGTGATCTTGAGATCTTAATGGATTGTAATATTGAGATCTTAATATCACATCTTTTTATCATGTTCACTCGACAATGGCTTATCGTGCAACATGTTATTTATATAAATCGTGATTTAAAATCCAATTGTTACGCCAATTATTTTTTGTTGCAATCAACGATTCACAGAAGCGTATTTGTGTAAATTGTATCTCATTGCGAAACGTTGATTGAAAAAAAAAAACCAAAAAAAAAGACAGAATAAAATAGAATAAAAACATTTTATGTCTGTAGTTCAAGCTTAGCAATTATTTCGAGTTTCCTCGAATAATAGGTATTGTATCTGCGTATTTTGCATTTCTGCATAATATATGCATTAATAATACTGTAAAATTTTTCTCGGATATTAAAAGATTTATTAAAATTTTAATAAAATTTTCACAATAAAATTTTCATTTATTAGGAAATATTTATTTGAAATTGGTCACAAGAAAAATGTGATTGAATTGCGTGATAGGATTTTGAAAACGTCCCTTCGTGTAAATATTTAATATAAATATAAATGTGTGTTTTAAATATATCTCTTATAATTTTCTATTGTTTCAGCGACTAATTATAAGATTCTCGTCTATAAAAACACGAAATTTATGAAATTCAAATTTAGTATGTCATAATTTTCTTCCGAGAGCTTACTTGCATACATATAATCTTTAACGCGAATTTAACGTAGCTGTGACATGCAACAAATTATCTCGCTGTTCCATCAGTCACATTACGCGCTTCTTTGTTGATTCATCACATCGTATACTATTGCATTCGATTCATTCGCAGACTATTCGAAATAAACGACGCGACGCATAAGCGTTTAAGGGCTTTAATTGAAGTGCGTTTAATCGGTCGATCGACGCGTGAGAGGAAGTCCGAAAAGTCTTTTCTGCTATAATCACGAACGTGTGTACACTACGCGAGGGGTCCTTGATCGAGAGCCTCTCTCGCGATGCATGTAGGTCAATCCGCACGTGTCAGCTCTGCGGTTCGAGAGGTCACTGCTTGCGGGTGGAAATGACGTGTAATAGTCGGTCGATTTACGACTTTTAATCCCGCGGAGCGAGATCAACCGCTGAATATGCGTTGTGTGTACGCATGTTGCTTGTTAATGTTGTTGTGTTGTTGTTCGATCTTGTTTCACTGTGATTATAATGCGCCGCACATTATGAATGCATTTTGCGGGCATATCACGTATCGCGAACAGACAATATCGCGTAAAACAATGCAAAAGCATTTTATTTTTTAGATTTATTTTTTAAGAATTATTTTGCTTAAACTCCGCGATTAACTTAATCAGTATGTATTAATTTAACTGAAAATTTATAGAATGAATAAAAGAAAAAAATTATAAAAAAAATATTATATAGAATTCTGCAAATAATATTGTAGTACTTTTTCTGACATGAATTGAGAAACGTCAGTTTTTAAATTATTATGATATATCTGAACATATACATAACTTATGAAAGCAGAAATTTATAGATCTAATAGTCTATAAATATTTATGAATTTATTGTACATACACAATTAAATATATTTATTTTTAGGACATAAGGGAGGGGATGGATTTGTTTCTGTTCTATGATTATAGATACTAAACATTGATTTTATATATATATATATATATTTGTTATGAAAATAATAATATTATGAATATACTTACTGGTCCTGAGTACTGTGCGTTAGCCATGGATATTTCTGGTGCTGCGAAGGCCGGTGTCCCAGCTTTCCCTGATAATAATTCTCCAGGTTCTCTTAATTCCGTGCTGACTCCTAAATCAGCAATTTTAATTCTGTCGTCTCTGTCCACCAGTAAATTACTTGGCTTTATGTCACGGTGCACTATCTTCTGGTAATGCACTACGCACACATAACAATAAATATTATACAGAATACTTTTTTAAATCATTGCACGTTATAATTTTTATTGGGATTTAATAATAGGAAATGCGAATTTTCTATAAAAGATATTTACAATTATTTGCATATCTCGATATTGTTGAAATTAAAAAAAATGTTTATTTACCTACTTAATGTATATTTCAGTTTTTTATTTTTTTGCAAAATAAGATATTATATGTGTTAAATTGATGGATCTATAGTTATTATAATATATTATTATAATATATAGTTTGATATATATCTTTAAAGTTAACATTGTATTTTTAAAATTTTGATATTTCTGAAATTCTTGATTTCTTTTACAATTTTAATTAGTTTTCTACGGATCAATTAGAGTATTGTTATTTAAAAAAATCTTGTATTGTTTATCAAATTATTAATCATTAAAATTGTCTTAAATATCAAGCGTAATATACACATACATTCGCTACATATTTTAAAATGTTTGATATGTTTGTAAAAAATTTTCTCATTAAATAAAAGCAGGAAACTGCGCGAGTTGCAACGATTGGATATTACGATGCGAACAAACTACAATATTGTGTAAAATATACTAACATAATTACTTTGTGAGTTTACGTAATGTATGTGACGCCTCTTCCGTCATTGATCCGCAATAAGCGCTGTGATCCGTAACAGGCGCCAAATATATCACATAAATCCTTCTGTCGAGACAATTTGCATATTGTCGTTTAACGCACAAGTGATAAACATGATGCATTATGCATGCCAAATAAGGTCACATTCTCTAACATGTGATCCAATTAAGAGACACAAAATTTGAATCTCTTAATTTTATGAATATATTTAGAAATGATTGGTGAATTAAATAAACCTCAAGCTCTGATTATTTAATTTTTTATAACATAAATATTAGAAAAATAATTTTATAATGTGCAGTGGATATATAATATATGTATTTTATGCTTAATATTTATAACACAATTTTGATTAATAATTTGATAAATAACAGTTTACGACAATAAAAAGTGATCTGTAGAAACCTAATTAAAATATTCATTACATAGAATTGATTGATATAAATAACATAATGACTCACAATATTCCACTCCCATGACGACGTCGCGAAAATAACGCCTAGCCGTTTCCTCTGTCAGAGGATTTTCGGTGGGTATAACGAGGATTTCACCCCTGTGGACTAGTTCGAAGACTAAGTAGAGATTGTCCTTGTCAGGATGGTCGAGTACTTCGACCAGTTTTACGACATTAGGATGATCGAGCTTTTTCAGAATTGCGATCTCCTTGTAAACTTTTGCCAAAGGATCGGCGCCCGCTCTACGCGGCGGTATTTTACCAAATATTCCCGTTTTCTTCATCAATTTCCTCTTGCTAACTATTTTCATGGCGTAATGCACTCCGTCTTCTTCATTATGGACCTTCTTCACGACACCGAAAGAACCCTGAAGTGCAAATGCCAAATGATGCATAAATAAATGAGCGAGAGCATGTATTTTTTGTTTTCAAAAAACGCCTGATTTTTTTTTGAAGAGATTTCTTTGTGTGGATTTCTCAATTACTCTATTATTTTTAATTCTTTTGAGATTTTTGCCAAATAAATGCATTGTTATATGTTTTAGAGAAAATCGTCATTAATATTAATTAATAATTCATTAATTATTCACATACGCTAGATACAAATAATATATATTTGCATAAATATTAATTTGATATCTAATTTTAATTAAAATGAAAATTGTGCAAGCGCTTCCATAGAATAATATTTTATAATTTTGTATCTTTTACCAAAGATATTATCGTATTATTCTTAGAACTATAATTAATAAAAATTAATTGAAAATTTTAATTAAATATTAAATTAAAATTATTAATTATTACTATTATTTACATAATTTAATTATTAGTAAATAATTTTATTTATCTAATTTTTAAAAACTAATTAATTACCCTTAGGGAGAGAATTAAAGTAATTTCAGTTATCTACGTACAATATTGAGATTAGTTAGACAATATATTTTCAATTTAATAGGTCAGCCCATTCTCATTAAATAGTTTTATAATAATTAAAAATAGTTAAATACTGATATTAATTCCCCGATTAAATATTAATATATAAAAAGTTTTCAAGAATATTTTACAAACTTTTTTCTTTTTTGTTGACATCGACAACAATTCACATGAAACAATTGTGACACGAATACAGAAAGACATTGTTACGTAGCCTTTTAAGATAAACGCGACATATACATATAATATCATTTGAAACATCGTGTTTTATCGATAATCTCATGACTCTCTTTCCATATCTTTTTACCTTAACTTTGCAACTCTTTCTACGGTTCAGCTCTGCCATTATCATGATCCGCATTATATCTGTTTGTAATAACTAAGATGAAGGTCACTGGTGATGTTATCAAGAATGGCATAATTTTACAGTTCACGGTATAATCATCTTTGAGCACATCCGGTTGACGCATTATGAACGTTTATTTTGCGATAAATATAAAGAACGAGCAAAAGATTCATGAAATATCTTTAATTTTTCTGATTTATGAAATATTTTTAATATCTATCATAATTTCGTATATATACTTATTGCTTTTCGAGATTGATATCATACAATTTAAAAATACTATATACAACACACACACACACACACGCGCGCGTGTGTGTACATACATATATATATATATATATATATATATATATATATATATATATTTACCACATTTGGATAATTTAGATAAATGGCTATTTATAATTAGAATGTTCGCGAGATTTTATTTTTAATTGCAGAGATTAGTTATTAATACATTTATATAATTATATATTATACAAAACAATAGATTAATTTATTTCAAATGTACAATATATATTTTTTTAATATACATAAAACTACATTATTAAGCGTGTTACATTACATATTATCAACTAAAGTTTGTGTCGGTCATCTCCTGAATATTAATTTATCCGTGAGATAAATTAGTTCATCGTGCAGAAATAGCTCTTGATGTAAATAATATGGTAATCACATGACATAGTCCGGTTTTTATCTTGACGAGAACATTGCCATGTAGTTATGCAGACAGGATCGATGTAATGACGTGGCCAGAAAAGAGACAGGTTGACTTTAATACGTCGTTTATAAATACACGACGATAGTGATTTCGTGATATTGAGTATGTCGACATTATGGAATTGCACCGATTAAACGTCAAATTGGCATTAAATTCCATTTCGACGGACTGATTCTTACTTTATGTTTTATTTTGATAAGGAATTCAATTTTGCGATTGTACCTTTAACCGGATACGATAGGAAAGAGAGATTGAATCAGTGAAATTAGTAAATTAGTGACGTTTGTTGAAAATAATCTCATAAAAAATGACATTTGACTTTATTTATAAAAAAAAGAGTGCATTTCTCTTTTGTTGCTTTTTCTTTCTTTTTTTCTCCGAGGAAACGATCTCTGAAATTCTCGCGCGAACCTCAAGATCGCGCGCTATAAATTTCTCGCAACTGAAAGCTTCGCGCTTTTCATTCAGTGATAGCAAAGTGCAAAGTTATTACCGTGGTTATCTCGTTCTCTTTCTTGCATCTGTTTTGAATCCAATCACGCTACGTTGAATACGTAAGCATCGAAGCGAGTACCGCATTTTCTGCTGCGCTTCTGTGTGAACTTTTATTCGAGAGAAATGTTCGAGCACCATTTACGGAAGAATGAAACTCATTCTTTTGAAATGTGTGAACAACTTTTAACCTTTCTATTGCTATACGTGAAGTTTATTTAAGATTTTTTTCAGTTGTCTATTTTAGTTTTTGCGCATGGAGACGATTAAGCGTTTGTATTTAAAGTTATCGTTTGAATACCTATTTAATCAATTGAAAGACTAACATAAAACAAGTAGAGTCAGAGATGAAAAGTATATATATATATATATATATATATATATATATATATATATATATATATATATGTAGATACAGATTCTGAAGAAAAGAAACCTTATTAGACAAGAGCTGCAGTAAACAATTCTCAAGACAATGTACAAATATTAGTAAATTAACGTGCTAAATGATGGAAGAAAAATTTCAATTTATTTATTCCGTAAATAGATCGGCAATTATAATGAATAAACAAATAAGCGTAAAGACGATGATAATCTTAACCATTTTTATCATTTAAATTTTCTCTCCAATATTGCCTTACTAGATGCAATGTATAATGTAATTTATCAGTAATCCGTAATTGCGCTACTATTAATTATTTCACAGAAACGAAGGACGAAGTGGAAATTGCAGAAGTGATGACTCGCGGCGTCAGTTATTAGTTATTGAGAAAGTATTCAATTTCAATAAGCATATTATTTCTTTAATTAGATATGTAAACGTCACGAAATGGTTTCGCTCTTCAAAGAAAGAGGAGTGAGATCTATGTAAATCTTCTTGATTGGCGAATATAAGTTGTTGAAAACCGCGGATGTAATTGAAAAGGTTTTAGATTCTATCAATATATGCAAAATGTCCGCCGTAAAATTTACTTATTGTTAGTAGGAGATATTTACAATATCTTTCTTTTCAAAACAAATTAAAGAGATTCCCTTTATATATAGAAGCTAATTACTAATTATAAAGTTTCTAACAATCACGAGAGATTTGCAACTCTGATAATCAAAAAATTATTTTGTTCATTATTAAACAGTAAAATAGATACTCTATAAATTATTGGCTAAGTATAAAAAAAATATAAAAATACAAAAAGTGTAATCTTTTTTTAATAAAAAAAAGGTTTATATAGTGTTAATAATTTTTAAGTTATAAATGATTAAAAACATTCAACAATTTCGCGAAGCAAATAAATAATATAATTATCTTATCTGGGTAAAACCGATTTTAGTGAAATAATCTTACCTTTCCGATTTCATCTAATACTTTATATTGATTCAATTGTTGACTGTCGTGCTGGTTATCGATGAAGCTGTACGGGCTGGCTCCAACGGAGTGCTCTCTATTGAGTGCTCTGCTGCGTATCCTGGGCGATCCTTGAGGACTGCTGTAAGGGTAGCGAGGGGGAATGGGTTTATCGGTGACATTGACAGTTTCCCCGAGCAATCGTTGGCTCGATCGTGCTTCACTGGACAAGGACAATTTTCTCGTATCTACTATTTGACTACTATCCGCGGCAATAGCATTTGCCGCATTTGTATTCGGAGCATTCTTTGACTCATTTAATCCAATAGTTGTGTCAATCACTTGCTGGATCCTGGTTGTCTCGTCCATCTCCCGTATACTTCCACCACTTTGACGCGGAAGATCCTTGCGCGACGTCAGTGTCAATTTGACTAAACAGATATTAACGATAGTGAAAATCTATTTTGGTTTTTATTATTTAGTTTCGAAAAAATTACTCTTTTGGAAAAAGTAGATTTTTCGTTGTTATTCTTCGTATCAAATTAAATGATAGAACATTCACAAATAAAACAAAAAAATAAGTTTTTTAGGAAAATGTGATATATTAGATACAGGGTGTATACTACTTGGAAAAATATAGAAAATCTGAGATTCTTAGAGAATTTTTTTTGTACTTGTGCGTGGAGAAATCGGGGAATTGTCATTGAAACTTAGGGAATTTGAAAAAAAAATTCTTTCTTTGATAATTTTGCTCTTATACTGTAAATTATAATTATTTATCTATCACTGTTTATATATTCCATGTCTTAACAAAAATTAAATATGTAGTATATATTTTTTATTTTCATTTTAATGATAAAAAATGAAAATGTTATAAAAGTTAAAAATTTTTATTTTAAAAAACCTATCAGTTTTTTTTTTTCAATACATTTGTAAATCTAGTACTTGAAACATAAGTGGCGTTTGTTCTTCACTTGACTGAAAAACATTAGAAAACGTGTACAAAAAAAATTTATTTTAGAAAATTATTTCAAAAAATCTTTAAAATATTCTCTTTACCTGTAATTATGAATAAAAATGCCTGGAAGATCAGGGAATTTTTTTACAAGATTTGAGTAGACACCCTGTAGATAACACAAATAATTTTTTGTTATTATAATATATTTTTTAAAAGTATGTATAAAAAACTCGCGCATCATGAGTTTCTACGTTAGAGCGTCATAGTTTTTTGCTGTGATATTTTTGTTCACAATATTTTTGTGGAATCTCCTTCCATTTCAAGTTGCTCACGGATATTAAGAGTCACTCTATCCAACTTGAGAATCTGTGCTTTCTATATCAATATTAAATATTACTCCAACCACTAAATCATATTGATAGTGAGATATAGTTTACTTACCGATATCCTCTGTTAACTCGTTGCCCTCGGGGCTCTCCTGTCGAGGCAGGGTCTTTTCCTTGAGGACCTCCTTCGCCTCCTCGATGCTAGGCATGTCGAGGCCGGAGCTCGACACCTTTCTATGTATGTCTGTCGTCGGCATTCTCTTTTCCGATGCGGTCAGCTCCTGCTCCTCAATGTTCTCTTGTACCCTATAAGCAAGGTTCTTAGACAAGGCTTTCGTTCTCGATACGCGTCTCTCCTTTGGCAGGTCCTGCGGCTGCGTGTCACTCGTTGTCGAGCTTCTATTATCGTCGAAGCTGCCTCGAGGACTCACGTAGCCGCTGCTCTGTCTTCGGACATCCGCGTAAGTGGGTTTCAGGGTTGGCTTCAGGGTTTCTTCCACTTCTTCAAGGTACAATGCGCTATCTTTACGTACTTCTTGGATATATTCCGGGCTTGACGGCACTTTCGAAGAACCAGGACTTGACGGCACTTTCGAAGAACCAGGTACCTCCGTTGCTAATACGGATTCAGCAGGTAAAATCTTCGTCTGCCTCGTGATATAAGGAAGTGAATCTGAGGGAGAAGGGCGATCGATCGCACTGCGTCTGAAAAAAATGGGGACAAGTTTTCTTAATATTTGTACATATGAAAATTTTTGTAATTGGGTGACAATTAAATTAATTTTATAACGACACTCATGTCTAACAGAAATTTAAAAAAAATTATATTCTAAAAAAAAAAAAAAAACAAACAGCACGCAAAGTTTTTTAATATTTTAGATGATCAATAAAATTACATTTAAAATGTTTTCAGTTATATCATATATATGAGATATACGATATAATTCTACAATCGTATATATGCCGTATATAAAACGCGTAAGAAAATTTAAAATTCAAAGCATTATTATCTCATTACTGTGCTATGTAAAATTATAGAGTTACATTCGAAATGTCAAATAGTTAACATAGTGGGTTGTTGAGATAATTGTATGATATCTAATACCATAAAATAATTACAGAACGAGAGAAGGTATCACCGACACCCCTTTAAACCTCTTCAAATGACAACGAATGACATATAGAACTCTGACGATATGCATGAAGTCTCGTGTGACCTGATACATGGTTTATCGGTTTGCATCGTGTTAATGACGAGGCACACCGAAATGCCAATAAGTCAAATTTCAAAGTCGAGAATAGATAATGATTCTGATACTTTTTAAACGACCTTGCCTGTTGGAAGAGTTGCAAAATAACGTTCTTAAATATTATATGTATTTTTGCATTTATTGAGCCTCGAAGCGTACTTGAAGTGTATTATTACGCTTATCAATCATTATTAATACACTAAGGAATATTTTAACTGTTAAATTTTGATTCTCGTTTAAAATTTTAATGTAGATACTTTAACGTAAGAATATGGATTAGTTGATTTTAATAACAAAACAGTGGGAGGGAGATATCTACATATATTGAAAGCAAAAGGTTGCAGAAGTAGTTCACATAGGAAGGTTGCAGAGGATTTACATAGGAATTAGTTATGCATGTGTCTTATATATGATTTTAAGTACTTAAATGTTTAAGTAATTAATGTAAGATTTTAGAAATAAACGTAACATTTACGTAAAGCAACTTTGGTTCAATAGGTCTATGTGATCGTAGTTGTTAAGATAATCATTTAACATCAAGTTAACCTTGAAATAAATCATTAAATCTTGATGTATGTATATAGAGTCGTGTATAAACAGTGCTCTTGCATGCGGCATAAACGAGAAATTTGCAATTGAAATTTGGTGATTGTGTGATCACACATTAAAATAAATAAGAAATAATAAGAAAAAATAAGAAATGTAAATAGCAAATCGGTTTCATAAGAACTCACTCTGTTTGTTTTAAGATAAAGATAAATAGCGAGGAGAAGGAAAATGAAACACGTAAGAGCGTCGAAAATATATATAATATGTACAAAAAAGAACTCGTATTTTTCTTGCGATAAACAGCAATCTATTTTTTCCTCATGTCAAATTTGTCGTATGACATGTAACAAAATCTCTTTTGAAAATATTTTTTGGATTACATGAGGTAGACATAAATTTAAAACGCGAAATATTAAATTACCATTTTAATCGAGTTTAAATTACATAATTTGACTTTAGATTGGATTATTAAATTCATTATTATGTTCATTATGTAATTATTTATATTAAGAAATTAAAGATGTTGACAGGCTAATTTGACAAAAGAAAGATATTTCATTCTTATATATCTTTTCATGTCTTGTAAAAAATAGTTGATCTACGAAAATTACATTTATATCTCTTGGAATTTTTTACACGCGAATCACGGTTAGTCCACACACGGAATACACGTTTTTATTTATTATTTATTATTCACAAATATTCATGCAACATCTGATACGATATTTAAGGTTACCCAAATTATTTCAGCTAAAAGTCGCGTGACTATTAAAGTCTCGTAAAAATTAAATCCTTTGTTTGCGTGACGATGCAACTTGTCAGAACTTCACTTCACTTCACGTTTAAGCGAAGCGTGCACTGTAATTCAACGTCTACATCGTAAGCATTTTTGCGAACGTAGAAGTCGATTGATCAAAACATCGATAATACGTAGTCCATTTTTCATCCTTAGACGATAGAATAATGGACGAGGCGCAACATTATACTTTACATCACGCGAGGCGCCGCTTGCAGTCGCCTGATACACGTAGGGAGTGAAGTGCAATTCGACACGAAGCCGGTGGTCGGTATGCGGATCAATTGTACGATCCGAACTAGGCCAATGAATACGACGGCGAGATGCAAGATCCGCATTCGCTGCAGCTCGGGCAAAGTTCCATTGTAGTCAAAACGCTCTCTCAATGAGGGAGTTAATAAATGGCGCTTTTCAACCTGAACAAATTGATATTCTAATAAGAATTATAAAATAGCGCACTTTTTACTCTAATTTTATATACTGTTTACTCCACTTTATATTAATAAAGTCATATATTAATAATAATTAATGAAAAGCAGATGTATACTTAAATCAAACATTACGTTTCTATATAAAGCATACATTTATAATATTCAAAAATTAAAAAAACAATTTTTTTTAATCAGTAAAAGTATTAATAGACCAAATGCTTTTTTATTTAGCTAATAAATGCAAGAGGGATACTTTTTATCTAATATATATGATCTGATTTTAGTTTTTTTTTGTTTCTAATAACATTATATAATAGTCTGAACATATTTGCAATCTAATTATTATTTGTGATTTATATTTTTCCTTTTAATTCAATTATTGTACATCAGAGATCCCGATCTCAAAACTAAATTTGTTAGAGAATTCAATTTAATGGTTATTTCGAATTCACTATAATTAGGCGATTTCTCGTGAAATTAAATCCTATTACAACGTACTGAAGTATTCTTCGATGATTTGCTACAAACGCCTAGGGAATAGTTGTGCACATCATTGCTTACAAATACGTCGAATAAGGCAAGGTATTTCTACACAAATTTATCAAACTATTCTCGTATTATCTGCGCGAATAGTGTACAGTTCAGAAGTGCACACTTTATTTTAAGTGCTTCATTATAACTTTGCTATTTGAAACAAGAGAATAATCTTCTTTACTGGGAAAAAATTTTAAGACTTATAATATTTTTTTCAATATTAATTTATTCAATTTTCAAATAATAATATTAACGTAAAATATATTTTTCCATTTATACCTTACACAGATAACAAAAAAAATAGTTGAAAAAGACTGAATTTGAAGTTTGTCAATTTTTTAAACAACTTGATCTTATATTTATGTGAATTTGGCACTCTTTAATAAAATTAATTTTTAATTTTAAAAAATGAGAATACTTCGTTTGTTTAGTCGAGTTATAAAGAATATATAGCATTTTTTTAAAATAACTGCTGTCTGACTTTTTAGGATAATTAAAAATCTTTGAAATATCTTGATTCGATCTAGTTTTTTGTAGTGATTTATTTGTGTGTAATTAAATCATACAAAAATTATAATACATATATTAACAATAGTTACACACTGCAATTTCGTCAATTATAAGAATAAATCTGTTTGTGTCACGTTTTTTATAATTAAAATAAATATAAAAAGTAATTTTGTTTTTTATCCCAGAATTAATCTTAGCAACGATGATCGGACTAATACAAGCCTTTGAGTACTATAATGCACGTACCATAAAGTATTTACAACATACTTTTTGTATACCTCTTTTGCTCTTTGTAGGAGACCGACTCCCACAGCAAATATTAGTTTCGATTTTTATTCAAATCCTCTTGGTTAAAGCTTATATATTACAACCTCGTATTGGCCTTGTCGTCATTGTTTGAATTTTTTAAAAAATTATTCGAGGATTTTCCTTTTATTTATAGTTGTGCCATTTTTCATTATCTGTAAATATATTGTAACTTTTAAAGGCGTTTTTAAAAAAAATGCTATATTTTTATGGCTGCGATTACGAAATTACTGTTACTACAATCAACTACAAACGAAACATTATTATTTTCTATCGTGAAAACTTAATTTATTATTAATAAAAATATGGTGTTAAGTTTGCATAGATTGATTTTATTAAGTACTTTGAGTACTGTTAGCCTTTCTTGAATATTGAAATATTTTGCGAGCTACTTTTGAACAAAATTCTTAACAATTTTAATGATAAAAATGTACAGACTATTACGTAAGAAATGTCGAAATAAAAACTGGTCACAGTAAGAGATATTAACAGATATTTCGTGCAAAGAAATGCGTATCATGCGAAGAATGTGCATCGTCGTAGAAGGTTGCATTGCTACAAGTGTTTGTATTTGATGCATAAGCAGTATAAAGTATACGTGAAAAAGAGAAAAGTAAATTTATAAGAAATTCTGTATCATTCATTGAAACATTAATCGTAATTAAATCGCATTAAAATTCAATTAAAAATGTGTGTCTTTTTCATCTTCTCTTCATAAATTTTCAAAATTTTATCTGCATTGTATATTTCCCATTCAAGTACATGATGCTATTTGAAAAAAAAAGCAGACTTTTAAACACCTTGTGTTGAGAAAAACTTCCATTTATAATTAAATACATACATCGAATATGGAAAATTGTTTTTGCCCTTATATTCAACACAAACATGTCTCGATGGTCGATTGCCACCTGTTCAGCAAAGATAATCGTTTAAATATCACTAGAGCGTACAGCCTTCTATAGAAAAACGTTTAACACTCAACGAGGCTCAAGAACGATCCGTCGCGAACGAACAAATGCGATCGCCAGAAAAACTTGGCGACACGTGTTCGCTGTTCTTTATGTACACGAGGCACGTAAAACCGCGGAATGCGCATTTATATGTATTTTGTCTCGCTGTTGTATCCGCATCCAACCGACAAATGAGTGACAGATGCACATATGTACATAAATCACGGTAAATATTTGTGTAGCATCGATGAGACTCAAAAAAAATAATATAATGAATAATTAGAATAATTTGAATTTTCTCCATATTGTTGATTTGCCCTAAAAAAAAGAAAAAATATAAGGGGTTTATAAATTTGTTGACAATTAAAATTAATAATCGTCTGCATAATTTGTAAGAAAATTATTTTTATTCATACTTATTGTATAATTATTATTAATTTATTAATTTTTTAACTATTTTTTTTAGATATATCTTGAATACTATATACTTGAGCGAACGAACAATGAATGAACAGCGAATGCGAATTTTATTCGTTTCTTTTTCTATTGTATCTACACAAATTCTCATTAATGCTATCGTTTCTTAAGCGAAAGGATCCGAATGAAAATCGAACGCTGATGAAGGTTCCGTTTGTAATCATTATGACATTTTCTCCAACATTAAAATATTATTTTTCCTTCCTTTCTTATGATCTTATTAATTTTTCTCTACTTTGAAGGTTAAAAGCTTATTTATTGTGATTAAAAAGCGTATTACCAATAAAAATTAAACTCGTTCTTCAAATAAACGAGCTTAATAAAAAAGTTAATATATTTTTTGTTTTTTATACAGCTAGAAATTGCGCGAAAAGATAATGCAAGGTAAAAATGCGAGGAAGCTCGCAAGCATTGGATTGATAATGGAATAGATTAATTTGTTTGTGGTCGCGCGCGCGGAGAAAGCTTAAGAAAATGTGAGATTCTTGTGTTCCTCAGATAAATTGCGTAACGCAGAAATGATAAAAGTGTGCCACCACGTCGGAATTGCCTCGTTACTTACGACTTGCAGTTTATGATAGTATGTCAGACGCATTTCCATATATCGCTTGCAGGCAAATACTTCATTTTGTTGTTGTTATCTGTTTCTGGCGGCCAATTTATTACAGAAATTGAATCTGTAAGCGACTTGATAAGAACATCGTAACTTGTAATAATCTTATCATGAGAGTAACGATTATTCGACTTTTATATTAAGCGATTAATACTTAAAGTTTGATAAAGATACTTGCAATGTTGCACTTGCGAAAATATTTATTTTATCAAGATAAAATGTTGACAAGAAAAGGATATGGCATTTATAGTATGGCGTTTATTTGTATTAAATAATAATCACACATTAATTTCAGGAGAATTAACATTTTTAAAAATATAATCAATATCTTTATGTATATTATTTGAGAGATATGTATAAAGAAAATAAAATTATTCATGTTTAATTATATATATATATATATATATATATATATATATATGTATATATGTATTATCATATAGTACAATTTTTCATACGAAAACAAGTAACGTGCATGATTAAGAGTTTATGCATAAAATAAACTTTGATTTTCTCATCGACTATTTAAATATAAAGAATATTAATCACGAATAAAAATGTAACTAATATAATATATAGGAATTTTCATTACTTAGTGTCTGCTGCTTGTATATAATTTATTCATAAACTTTGGCATTTCTAATAATAATAAATATTTTGATAGGTGCCGGCACATTTTAATATTGAAGCGGTTACAATTACGATTTTCTTTCAATTACATTTTATATGCAATTTTATTTATAAAGTTGACTGCTAGAAATATACAAAATAATTGATATGTAAAGATTGAAATATATTAGAATTTAATTTTAATTTCTGATATATTAGAGCTATGATTATATCACGCAATTTTTTGTATGCCATAGAATAATATTATTCAATAACATTATCGGTGACGTCTGTCAAAGCGATCGGAAATGTTTGCGCAATACAAGCCAAAGTCCTCGATCGATGAGAGATGATAAAGTTCTTCACTGTTGATCTGAACGCGTCTTAATTAAAATTCATGCCTGCGAGGCATTAAACAGCCGCGAATAACACATGCCAAGAAGGCTTCGGATAATTAATTATTATTCCAGGAACGAGCGTACGCGTGGCGCGTATGACACATACACTTCTATTCTCCTTTATTCAAAGAATAAATTGGTCGCGAATC
The DNA here is from genome assembly GCF_047496725.1 of Anoplolepis gracilipes. Taxonomy (NCBI): domain Eukaryota; kingdom Metazoa; phylum Arthropoda; class Insecta; order Hymenoptera; family Formicidae; genus Anoplolepis; species Anoplolepis gracilipes. Next base: position 10,271,812 of record NC_132975.1, read on the forward strand.
TGGATGATGACAAGGTGTTGAATATTAATTAAACTATAATTATATTATAGTACGTATATACGTATATGTTAATTAAATGCAGCTGTGTTTAATAATGAACGTGTCGTATTTATTATTTATTATTGCCGAACACGCGGTATTTATTATTAAATTTATAAGTATGATACTTATTTATTGGCGCAATTATTTTAAAATACACAATTTTAAAGTTATACAAATCGTTCAGTTCATGGGATTGATTTGTCTTTTTTGCGTTGAAAAATTTTATTATAATTTACTAGTTATAAGAGAAATATATGAAATAACATTTACACTAACGTCATATTTTTATGATTTCAACGATAAAATATGTTGAAAGTGACAAATTTTTTAGATAATGTTACATGATGTAATATGATATACTAATATATATATATATATATATATATATATATATATATATATATATATATATATATATATTAGTATATCATATTACATCATGTAACATTATCTAAAAAATTTGTCACTTTCAACATATTTTATATATATTTTAAATATATATATATATATATATATATATATATGATATAACTAGCTAATAAATCTTTGGCAAACGATTGTATCGTGGAAGTAAGTGTAGTTTGTTAATTAATGCGTGTAATTTCAACTTTAAATTATAGATAACTTGAGCGAGATGAATATCGCTCAGGGTCTGCATGCTACGTCTATTTACCTGCGATAGAAAGCCGCAACTCTCGAGTCTCGAGTTCTCTGACAAATGCACTGTATTATTTGCTCCTGACATAGAACACTTTGGAGAACTATATATTGCGTTGCGTGCATTACGATATGTACAGAGTTGGTACAGCAAATAATATAGTTCGCGATAAATCCTTCAAATCATCGTCAGATGCCCAGTGTTGCGTACTGTTTTTTATTTACGCCACTGATATTTCGTTTTATGACTTTTGCCGCGAGGTTTTCAAGACATTTTTACAAAGACATGACTGTCTTTCAGTAAAATACAAAGCATCAAAGCCTATAAATCCATTTTCACATATCGACCGTCTCTTAAACATGCTGAACTCAATTTTAAATATTAAAGATTTTCTTGTTCGTTATTTGAAAATAGATTTCTAAATTTGCTAGCTTAAGATGAGGCATTTTACGCGCGCGTGATAATTTCCAGTAAGTAAACGATAGAAAGTGAAGACCTTTTATTAAATTTCGCCTACGGAATAATTAAATAGCGCTTTTACTCTATTTACTTTTTATGAATTCTTTCAGGTTGATTATATTTTCTCAAAATTTTAATTGCTAAATAAAGTATGGATACATTTCAAGCTGCGTTATCGATTCTTTTACATCAATATTTGCTTGAAATACAATGAGCTATAAAGTATATATGCATGCGACCTTCGTCAAAATTAAAATGAATAATAGTGACATGAATTTCCCATAAATTTTTTATTTTTGTATCGAAACGAATAATAGTGACCAATATCACGGCTGATCGGATGAATTTGTTCTACTGAAATTTGTTCTCGAACGAATAATTTATTACGATGAAATGTATCGAATGACCAATCCGAACAATGATATAAGCATTTTATAAAATTAAATGCAATTTTTACACAATTGAATGTAATTTTTATACTTAAAAAATTTTTACAATTAAAAAACCTATAAAATTTTGATATTTATTTTTATTTATAGTTTAATATTATATTATATTAATTAATTATATTATAAATTTCTTTGTAAGTTCTTTTTATAAATTTCTTTTCAAAGATATAATACATAAAAAAAAATGTTTAAATTATTTGAAAGTCTGTGTCGCATATCTCTTAGGTATATCACGTTTAGAATATTTTCTTTCAATCAATTATCTGTTAATATATTTCATGATTCAAATTATTAATAACGTATTGGTATATTTGTTAATTGTTATTAACATTTAATTATTATTTTAATTTAAATTATTATTTTAAACTTTTAAATATATATGATGCATTACAAAATTATATTAGATTTCAAATTTTTTATTGGCATGTCTTCAAGTTGCCTTGTAGTTTTCTTTTGGCACATGATTCGAAAAACGCAATGCGGAATCTTAATCGACGAGCAAACTTTTCGTCTTTAACCAGGTCACTCTTTAATCTTGCAACCTTAATACAAAAAGTTTTTTTTCGAAAACGCATGAAATACGAAATATTCTTAGTGAACTTGAATGAGACGAGTGTCAAGTTGTTCAAGAAGCTTCAAGAAAGAATTTTGTTAATTTCGGAGAAACCTAAATTACGATGGAAATGACATTTTTTACAGAGGGATCGAGCCGAAGAGTTTTATGGACGGTCGATAGAATTGAAAGTCTTCGCAAAAATTACGATGTTAATTAATCCTTACCAACGGAAACTTTTATACCAGTAGAATTACCCTTTCAGAAAAGTAGAAAATATAAAGTTGTTTTTATTGAAGAATTAGAAAAGTCATAATAATAATAACGCCTTAAAATACAAAATTTTATTGGATGTTAATTTATAACCAAGAATTTTCATAAATTATATAAAAGTAACAAATCTGTGTCATTCAAATTTACGCGTTTTTATATTATTATTACTTTTTGAACGTTTTTAAATTTAAATTGAATTATACTTTACATACGATTTAATATTAACATGTATATGTTTTCGTAAGTATTTTATCAATACACAATTTCAGAATTTGTTGAAATTTTTAAACACAACATATTGAAATTTTTAATTCATGAATCTCGTCATGTGTTTACTAAACGTTGATATAAAATATGGATAATTCACTAGAAATTGAAATAAATTGTTTTTCAATGCGAATCTTGTATTAAACGATATATATGATTCCAGTAACTGTCTTTCATGATACGTTTACGTTAGGTTTCACACTGGATTTTACACATGTGAGCTTTCTTCTAATTATATTAGCGTGTGAATCAATCTTCCATATATAAGCAGCGTTTCATGTATATATTATTAACAAAGACATCTGTTGTCATAAAAGAATCGTTATCTATTTGTAAGTACGAGGGATACTTTTATCTTACATGAATGAAACATGAGTTACACTTGTGAACTAAATATGGATATGAAAGCAAAATAATTAGAAGTGTCTTTATTTTTACATTTGTATAATTGTTATCTATGACAAATAGAATCACTTTGAAACTAAATATTACGCTGAAGTATTAAATTACAACAAAAATTAAATCTAAAAAAAACGCTTATTTAAACATATTCTGAGAAATTACTAATGAGGCGTGTTTCATGTTTCAAAAAGAGAATTAATTTTGCGGATTTATGACTCATAGATTATATAGCATGACATCTCTAAAACACGGTTAATTATTTCTCTCAGTCATTTAGACGAAATTGCCTGAACACCATCAGTTAATTAAATGATGAAGGGACGAGACTGTGCAAAAAAGTATACTTTATGCGATAGAAGCGTCATGTTTGATTTAATGTAAACAGGGACGAGCCGAGAAAGGGGCAATGAGAGGAAATCGAAGTGTCTTTTACCGGCTATTAGTAAGTTACTAACGTGACAGTGTCTCGACTAATGGCGTTATTAACGACACAGCTGTGTACGTGACCCACTATAGCTCCCGTATCGTTTTCATGTATTGTTACAGTATCAACGATCGATATTATTCGTAATTAAAAAGACGCGTCATTTTTGTGATAGAAATCGTGAAGTGCGTGACGTTATGTGACGTTTTCATGAAAACTGCATTTGAATTAATTATTTAATTGATAAATATCATTTTTACACATATAAAAGAATTTTTGTCATATAATAGTATTAAAAAATTATTGTTTTTAAAGTATATCTGAATATAGCCAACTAATCTCTCATGAATGAGAATTAAAGAATAAAATAAAATTTTTCAAAGTTTTTTGCATTGACTCTTTGTTTTAAACAAAGGTCAAGGAATTTCTTTGGAAGGATAAATATTGGTCTTCAAAAGAATGGCTGTTTTCATTTATTGTAATATTGGCTGAACATACTATCGCAGTAAAAGTGCCGTTTTTAGCTGGACGTAAAAGCGATTCATTGTTCGTTTGTAAGACGCCGTAAAATGAATGCAGAATTAACGGGAAACAAAGAACACAGACAATACGTACAAGGGAAGCTTCAACTGCGGAAGAAACAAGTAAAGCCAGGAAAAAGCATTTATTCACGCTTTTGTAAGCATATAAAAGCACTTTGATTAACGTGATTAAGTGCAAACTCGTAAACGTTCAATGGCTATGCATCACTTTTGATGGGCTATTGTACTACATCACTTGAATCATCGGGCTCATTAACACCTGTGCGTGGATAATAGCTGTCCTTTGACAGTGTCTCGTTTGATATTACAATTCAGAAGCAAGAAAAAAACATTGTACCGCCATCATGGTATTACACAATGAATCAAACAAAACTTTCTCCAAGTATAGCATCACATTTTATGAATTTCTTTATTCATAAGTGGAATTGATATAACTTACGATTGCTTGATACGTAAATTCCGTAAATGTATATATACATATATTTTATCTAACATTAACATGTAAACTTTTCTTATGAAAACTCTGTCCAATACCGATATTACGATTTGAGCACACAACTCACTTTCAAATTACTTCGAAATTGCATACGATTTTGTTAAATGGAGATACACTGCGCGCATAGATACATGTATCTTCAGGGTATGACATTTCGAACTGTGATCGCGTGTATCATTTTTCCATGTAACGTCGTTTCGTTCCTTTTCCTAGCCAGCAGACTGAATTAATGATGTACCATCGTCGATTCGTTCGTTCGCGACCGTTGAGGCAAACCAATATTGCAATTTGATCGATCCTGCACGTTGCATATACGAAGCACATTTTAGACTGTAAACGATACCGCGAAAGAATACGTCGCCGACTCGTGACAAAGTCGTTCTAAATTAATCATGTTCCATCGGTTCAGCATTTATCCACTTCGTATCCTTTTCAATCGATTACCTCTTCAAACGTTTTATTTTATAAAATTATTGTTACAGGAAAAGAAAAAGAAAACGAGAAAAAGAAAAAGGGAATAATCTAAATTTTCTATATTCCTGTGTGTAAATAAAATTAAAATTATGTCCAACCGTTAGTTTGTTCTTATAGTCATTATGAAAATATAGCTAAAGCTGTTTTCTAAATGCCAAGTACGGAAAATGTTTTCATCTTTTACGCTGAAATTTCTACTGAGATTATTGGATTATGCGAATTTATGATTTATGATTCAAATAACTGTGAATATTTTAGTGAAATTATTTTCAGCAAGCAGTGATTTTAATATTCAGAAGTAAAATTCTAAAGCTTTTGTAGTTACCATGACAATATAGATATATCTTAGCTAATTGAATTTTAAATTTTGAACTACAATCTTCACCTTTTCACTTATCGTTATTATACGAACATTTACACGCTGCAATTGCTTTTTAGTGTTTAATCTGTATAAGTGTTTATAGTCCAAATCACTTACGCATTCAGGTCAGATCTATATAATACGATAGTAATAGCTCAATTAAACATCGCATGGAGTCAATTAATTAGATTGAACAATTGATTAGATTAATTGGTCGCATTGTTAGACGCGCTTGTTGTATGTACCGTCTATGACAGATATGTATTTTAATCAAAAACTGTTTAAATTAAAAGATATTTATGATCTTGAATTTTATTTAAAAGTTCTTACCATATTTCAAATAGATTTTTCTGCGGAAATAAACTTTATTTTAATATAAATTTTTAAAAATTTAAAGATTATTAAAATAATACATATAATAATTAATATCCACAATAATGGATATAGTTATAAATATAATAATAATGATAAAATGAAAAAAAAGTATAGAGTAAATTTGGAAATATTCATCACGAATAACAATTTTAATATGTCAAATGTGTATTTGACATATTAAAAGTAGAGAAGAATACATTTATAGGAATTTATGGTATATTTTCGATATTAATTACAATAACATATCTCTCGCAATAATAACGCCACCGTGATATTAATCATTTTTTTGCAGCTTATAGTATTATTCCATAAAATAAAATATCGTTTCATAAAGAGAATATAGTTACGTATATCGATTTTGTATTTTTCCGATTATCGGTTATATAATTCATGTGTATCAAAACTGTATATTCTGCCTCCACAATTTGCCAGAACAACCGCAAATTAATCTCATTAATCGGCGAGACTGTTCGTGGTCGATGAGTTGCGCGCGACGCATTTTATGGCGTTATATACACGATTGCGTACGATTCACGACACTTCAGAGTTTGGATCGAATTAATAACGTTCCATTAATTAAATCGACATATTACCGATTGCACGGATGTATTACGATGAAATCAGTTATAGACAGATTTTTACCTAACTGTATAACGCTGTACACTTGCAATTGCGCGGTTTGCGGATGTTAAATTTTTGAAGCGCAAAACCTGTCGGGATCATCCGATAGAGAAATTTTGTAGAGAAATCCATCAATGATACTTTTGATGAACAATGATAATATAATAAAACTCTTACGTGCTTCTTAGTACAAACATGTTGAATATAATTTTATTTACATAAATAACGATAATGAAAAAGAAGAGAGTCTTTATACGCGCGAAAACAATAAGTTTTTAAGCAAATAAAAAAATTATCTGCATAATAGAATAGAGAAAAATAGTCTACATTGTAATAATTATTTATTATTCGAATTGTTTGTATTAGCTTTCAATGCACACTTTCAAGATACATTGGTAATTTTTAGAAAATAATTAAGATAAATAATACCAAATTCTATTTTATTTATAAATATATTAAATTATATTTGAACAATTTTCAAATAATTTACTGTGAATAATGAATTTTTACCGTCTTTATGTAATTATGCTTAACTTTTTAATTGAATCTTTCTCACAACTATTTTTTTAAAAATATCTCACATGTAATATAATTTAATTTTTACGTTTAAATTATAAGATTTAGTGCATTTTTTATGAAGATTAATTTAATTGTTTACCCGATAGAAAATAAACCTATGAACATAATTGCAATTATGCAGACATAATTTTATATAAACTTATTTATATAAAAGCTATTAGAGATTCTGCATTTTCTCACTTTTGTGCATAAAATCTTTTACCTATGAAGACGTTGATGTCTTTAACTTGCAGACACTTCCAATTTGTATCGATCAGTCGCTATAATTTATCAATAATTCACGCACACTCATGAATCTATCATTAAAGTCATCTTTTTTTCTCTGACACTTTTAACGAACCTCAAATGTTTTTGATACTTGATAATATCGATACACACAAATTGCGCGTGACATTTAATTGAACTAAGAAGGAATCGATCACTCGCGAGTAAAATTCGGAAAGAAGAGAAGCCGCGTTTTATTTTCGATTGCTGCTCCGAATGCTAGTGACTCTGGCCTGCTCTCTCACAATCAACCGTATTGCTTTGAGCTTCGACCGTCGACTACATGCAGCTCTCGCGGAGTTTGGACCGCGTGCTCTTCCCACCACCTTCTCCGCTGGCATCGTCGTAGCCACCACCTTTCGGGCCGATACTCGAGTTGTACATTATCCGCCCGCTCCGCTCTGATCTCGTTGCGTAATAATGACGGATAGGGGAAAAAATGAGAGAGAGAGAGAGAGAGAGGGAGAGAAAGAGAGAAGAGAGAACGTATAGAAATACAACATTCGCCATGTAATTCTGCTACCCCGTTCTGATCGATATGCGGAAGAATAGCTACACAGAATGTTTTCATTTCGACGATTGAAATATTATCTTGGAGAGATTTTACGAGCGACAACTTTTGACAATTTTTCATGTGGTAATTTATTTTTTACGCTTATATTTAATAAGTATTTTTGAAAGAAGCATGTAAATATTTACGGATAATTGATACGTAGCAATGAATAATCAAATTCTTTTGTAAGTGGACATGCTTAAGATGCAAATTTATTATTCGACTTTTTTGGTGCCCTTTTGTAACTGTCGCCCAGTTTACACGTGCCTGAACTCGTCTTTGATTCAAAGTGGAACTTCTGGATAGAAAGTGGCAGGAGATCTTTCTGACCTGCGTCATTTCTGTGACGATGTGCTTATGCAGTATACGTTTATCGAGACATATGAGTGTGCGTAAACGACGCGCATCTGGGCTCTTGTATGTTTGGAAAACGCAGTTCTTTTATTCGATGATACTGATATTATTTCTGTGAACCCTCACATTTGCTGAAGATTATTACGTCAACATAAATACTTTCAATACGTCATTATAAATTACGTCAATATAAAAAGAGATTATTTAAAAAATTTTATTGAGAATTATTTTTTTAAGTTAATCCGCGGATAATTTTCTAGAATTTTTATAAAGGATGCGGAGAACTTAGGTTTCCGAAAGGCGATTATGTTTTCCGTCGTAATTCCCTCTGGTGACTCGGAAGTAATTACTTCGAAGAGTCGCGAAAGAATCGCTTTAGAACGCGCGAGGAATATCAAAATGCTTGACATGGCAAAAGTGGTTGCGCAGTTTTGTTAGGAAAAAAGGCGATAATTTACAACTTTGACCTTGTTGGCTATATGCCACTGTAATTTCTATGGAAAACGTTGTTATTATTGCCTCTATTATGTCGTAGCGATATAAATTATTCCAAGATATTCTCTTGGCACTGCGGGGCTTGTCCAATTTAAATTCTTGATATTTAAGATTGCTTGCCAAACACGTATCGATTATTAATCATGCACTTTATAGTGTTCGATTTTCTGGCGAATAATTTAGAACTATAGTAGGAAATTTTAAACTTTTATAAAACTATTAAATATTTTAAAAAATTTAATAGAGTACTTTATTCACATAAATTTCACTTTTTTAGTTGCCACTTTTCTATAAATTAGTAGTAATATAATATAATCTATAGTATACGGATGTAAAAAAATATTAAATAAAATATTTGAAACTAATTGTAAGCTAAATATTTTCGGACTTGTCACGCATGTTTGATTGCAAATGTAATAAAATTACATGTTTTACAAATATTAATATAGATGTAATATACAACTGTTTAAAACAAAAAGCCATGTGAGAGATCATTAATATTGAAAATTGCGGCGTGTCATTAAGTTAATATATCGTTTTTCATTTACATGCACGACCGACAAAACACGCCAGATGTTCCTGAGTTACTTCCTACGTGTGATAATTATTAACGTCATAGCCGCAAGCTTCCTTCTGCGCGATTAACAGTTTTGTGAGCAGACAATATGATAATGATGACAATATGTCAATGATCTTACGTCATCTTTTGTAATGTTATAGTACAGCAGACTAATAGTCATTTAGTTTTGTTCAGAACCGTAGTAAATCGAGTTTTGAGAAATAATATGTAAGTATTTAATTTTTGATTTTTAATATGACACTTGAAAATACTTTTTGCAGTGCTGTAAAATATTGAAAATTTTCGGAAGATGTAGCGAATGGTCCACTCGAACCTCAAAATATTTAGAGCCAATTCTAAATTTTATTGGAAAATAAATTCGTAGACTACTCCTGAAAAAAGTTTTAAATGAGTTTAATGACTAATTTTACATCTAATTATGCAGAATGTTATTTATATTTTATTACATGTCTCATTATTTTATTACATATCTTATTATATTTGAAATTATTCTTAATTAAATGTTTGGACAGCTTCTAGCGAGTAGCTTATTTTATGCATTAGAGTACCATTGCATAATATCCTGACAAAGTTTGAAATTTCGAAACTAAGATAATTCAAGAATATGCACAATTTTCGCAGCAGAAGTTGTATAGTAGTATAATTTACGTGCAATTATTGAAATGTAACATGAGAAATGGAATATATAGTTTAATCTCACTATAGGATCAAATTAATTAATTAATATAATGTTATTTAAATAATTTTGTAACAATTATTTTTATTATAAAATGAAATATTATGTGTGCGTGTGTGTGAGAGAAGGAAATTTTTGAGGTACAATTTTTAAATTTATATTAAGTAATTTAAACATTTATATTCCTATAGAGGTTATATGACAAATTGATTACATTTTGACACGTTGGCAAAGAACATAAATAATATATTTTAGAAAATTCTATACAATTTTTTTCATATGCATAATCATTTCTTTTTTGTCTTGATATTAATATAGATTTCAACTTACAGATTATTCAATATAATATTTTTTTGTTCTTTCCACACACAAAATAACCGATCGCAATGAATTATAACACTACAAGCGATAAAGGATATTAATGACGAAAATAATGCTTTGAAGGAAGCTAATTAGTTCGTTGTTAATTATTAATTTTTGAAGGCTGAAACGAAATAATTCATTAATAATTCACCTATTCCATAAAATTTAATTTTCACATCCCGGTAAAATTCTTTTAAATTAGACTCTATTACGACGTAAAAATGATATTATTTTCTGCGCGCGAAAGATAGAAATGCATCACAATGCACATATGTTTATGGAATTCAAAATGAGAATTTCCAGAGATCGATGTTATTTTAGTCTTTTCAGTTTTATAAAAAAATATTATGTTTATTGTTATATAACTTTTTAATAACATTGAAATTTGTGTTTTGTATTTATTTATTTCTATTCATCTTTTTTTTTAATATTATAATATATATAATTAATGAATTTGAAAATAACAATGAATCGAAATATGATAATAGAGTCGGTTACATTTTTGCAGCTCGAAACTTGTCGGTAAAATTTACACGATGTGTCAAAAGTAAAAGATAGAGAGAAATACATAAGGAAGATAGCAAGAGTCTCGTGTTCTAGAATTTGATTTCACAGTGTTTCAACAACCAGCGGTTTCTCGAATGAAAGCATTTCCTATCTGAACGGAAACTTGAATAAGACAAAAGACGAGAAGAGGTACTTGAGAAAAAGCATTATATTGTACATAGAGAAGATTGTTACGATTTTAGGTCGGAAGTGTTGAGATATTGTTCTGATTTTGCATTTGAATTTTGTATATTTTACGGTATCAGTAATTTAATTATTCTATATGATCCTTTATTAACAAATTGAGAAATTATTCAGTATTTGTTTCTTGCAATTGGTGCTGTTTGCACTTTAATTTCCCTAAAGAATAAGGGAATTTGAATATGTCTCGTTTTCTCTCTCTCTCTCTCTCTCTCTCTCTCTCTTTAAAATATTATAAATTGGAGTTAGAGAATATATAAATTATTTGTTTACTAAAATTGGAGTTAGTACCCAAATAATTTACATATTCTCTATAATACTGCATAATATATAGTACAATAAAATACAATATAATAAAAAGACGTATCTCGAAATTTTGCTTATTATACGTTCGGTGTCTCAATTTAATTTATTTGATTTGTTTAATAAATAAATTCTTATAATTGTTACTCTCGCCAAAAATTAAAAATGATTGCAGAATAACACGAAATCTCATTAAAGTCGATAGGACTATCTAAATACCTATGACTAGTCTCATTTCGGTACTTATATGTTTGGCGTCTCGAGCAATCTAATTCGTTTAATAAATCTAATAATTTTTACACATAAAACTCTCGCTAGAAATTGAAAGTGATTTTACAATAATATATCTTATTTACAGTCGATAGAACTATCAAAATAAGACCAGCGTTTTACTTCAATATTTATACATTTAGCGTTTCGGGCAATCTAATTCGGTTAATAAATTTTTTAATAATTTTTAATGCATCGATAATAAAAAAAAACATACGTCTATCAAATTTACAGCCAAAAGCACAGAACATTTTTAACTTCAACATGATTGCTGATAAAGCATCTTTTGAAGATTTAATTTTATTTAAAATATATATTTTATTAATTTTTTAGTCATAGCTACTTATGTATATTAAACAAATTAAGAATTAAATTTTCTTTTTCAAAAGAATGTAAATATTAATCTGGATGAAGTAATAAATATCCGCGTTTTTTGTTCTTATTCTTTATATCATGTAAAATTATCACCTATTTAAATTTTTTTATATACATTTTTTATAATGACATTGGGTCGTATAGACAAGCTCACAGGGAATGCGAGAAATTCTTGAAATCGTATACCAAGTCTATTCACGATAGTAGAAATCAGATATCTGTTGGATCAATTTCCATTGGAGCGTTCTTTGAGGAAAATGTGAAGTTCTCGAATAAATTCCACGCAAATTGCGATCTTTGAATCGTCCAGATTGCGCGTTGATGTATAAAGCGACGCTCCATTTGCTAAAGTATATTTTCAAGTCACTATATTCTAGTAAGATTCCGAAAGTTCGTTCGCCTTTGGTGTTTTGGAATAATCTAATTGCGATGTACATAGATGAATTTTTTCACAAAGATGAAAAAAAAAGTATATGTGTTTTTGATAAATTTATAAATTTTCATACACAGATGATATCAAAAATTAACGAACTATTAAAGAAAATTGGACTTAAATCCTCTACATATTTATTAGTAATCACGTTGAAGGATATGTTCTGTATATTTTAAGCTGCGAGACATAGATGCGAAAATTTGTCGACAGGAAAGGTTTATCTGAGATTGCCAGATATTGGAAATAACAGTGAGTTATTTTCGGTATCGTTTTGACTTATTCGAGAAATAGTAAACGAAAACTCGGCGATGTCCGCGCGTTACAGACATATACGTCGGGCACAGGAGGATTCATCCGTAGTTGAAAAGCTCGCTTTGATGCGCTCCAGCGAACCGAAAGCTCCACGAACCAATGCAAGTTCAACGGAGCAGGAACTGACGACTTTCTGCGCGCGCGGTTAACCTTCCTGCATTTTCACGTTCTTCTCTCGTGGTTCTCACACATTTCATCCTTTTTCTATCCTTTTTCGTAGTCTTTTTTTCAGTTTTTTTATTTCTTACACTCGTCAAAACTGTCGAGATTGATTGTGAGATGTTTCTTTCTTAGAATGGAATTACATTTCTCGAGAAAATAAAAGAGAAGAGAACGATAGAATATCACACGTGAAAGACATTGAATGTCATTTATATATAAAACATTTATTTACTGTTTTATAAAGAATGAAATGATATCGAATTTAATGCAAGGATACGTCTCAAAAAGATCGTAGATCGAAATTTGTGTAGTCATCTTTTAATGATTATTTTACATCAGATTTTTATAAATTAACTATATTTATTAACTTTTTTAAATTTATTAACAATAGATTACACAACCCGTGAATATTATGACATTTATATATTTATGTAAATATATGAACAAATTTTTTGTGACATAGTAGATTTTTTTCAAATTACTCAATTTTATTGTTCTTCGAATAAGGAAGAATATTGCATTTTTATGGGTCTTGAAAATTATAGATGGAATTATTATCAAGGTACATGGCGACATAAGCATGAATACGTTTTACGATATTCCATTATACAATTCTCGTGGGAAAATGGAGTGTCAATAATGCTATACTGTAAGCTGCTGAGATATTGCGACCAGTATTCTGGAAGAAATATCTTGTTATTATTCATAGTATTTATTTCTTGCAATTGGTGCTGTTTGCACTTTAATTTCTTTATAAAGAATAAGGGAATTTGAATATGTCTCGTTTTCTCTCTTTCTTTAAAATATTATAAATTGAAGTTAGAGAATATATACATTATTTGTTTACTAAAGTTGAAGTTTAGTACATAAATAATTTATATATTCTCTATAATGCTGTATAATGTATAGTACAATATAATACGAAAACGTGTTTTCGAAATTTTGCATTAGTAAATTGAACGTAGATAAATATAGTATTTGTGTGATTTTATTAATCAAAAAACTGATCAATAATCTTTTGCAAATTGTTTATTGTGTTATATTAATATATTCTGCAATAAAAATTTTGAGAATAAGTTTAAATGCGATTTTAAAAGAAATTTAAATTATATTAGAATTTTATCTGAAATATCAACAGATTTTTGAATTTCAATTCACTAATATAGACAGGACATAACACATGTAATATGCCAACAATATCAACTATTACAACGATGATACATATCAAAATACAAATATTATTAAATTTCTAACGATGAAATTTGACGTTGACACAGTTGTCCGAGATTTCATGATCGTTCTATCTCGGACAAAACAGATATTCAGTGTGTCGCGTGCGATCGAGGCTGTGTTGTCACGGCATTGTCATCATTTTGTGTTGCGGTAAAATAAATATGATTCCGGCGAGAACGATAAGTAATAATAAAAAAAAAAGAGAAAAAAAATGGGAAAAAATATGAGTTGGCCTTTCAAGAAAACGTTAGTCGGTCACCATCGTGCTCGCATCGCCACTCTCGGTTAGTCCCGCAAGATTCAATAATTTAAGCAGTAATGGCCTGGCCATCGATCGACTGAAGTTTAAAATATCTGTGTCGTCCGCTCTCGCAATTTTCGCTTAGTTTTCTTTTTATACCTCGCGTAAATACTCTAGATTGTGATAGCAATATTTATTGATATCATTAGTTTTAAAAATAAATATTTATTGACAAACAATTATGTTCGTTAATTTTAACTTTTTCGTACCGAAACCTTTATTTAAAGAAACTTCTTTTTTCATGAGTTACTTCTGCTGATATATTGCGATATTTTCAAAATTTCTTTCTGAAATCGAGATATTGAAAGACCTAAAAGGCTGAAAGATTTCTTTGATAAAAGAAATGACGAAATATTGAATCTTTAACGCGATGTCAAAGAACTCAGTATAGTTTCTGTCTTTAACGTTAGCGAGGGCAAAGGTGCAATTATTTAGACACAAACTTCTGACCGCCTTGGTACATATCGATCGACTTCGACTGTGTGGTTAAAAATATCTATTCGCATGCCGTGATGCATTATGGCAGTTTAGACCGTCCTCCTTGAACTTCCTTTTTTCCTTTGCTCTTCCATCCAAGTACAGGACGATAGTGTCGAAGGTCGGATTTAATCAATGGGCGGTTTATCGTCGAAAATGAGACGTTTCATGTTATCCTTGATAATAAAAACTTAATGTTGAGAACATCGTGGTCAGAATTGTTCTACTATATCTTATTTCATTAATATTTATTAAGATTTATTTATTTGTTCTGTCCTGTCTTTTATTTATAACAAAATGATACATAAATTACGTGTATTAATTTGTTTATTGCTTTGCAAAATTATAATTCAATATTTTCTCTCTTTCGGTTGATTTTATCATAATAAACATATTTTAAGTGAAAATATTCATTTAGCAATACGATTTTTCAAAGCTTGTTGAAACTAATTTTGGTTAAATCCGATGCGTTTATACTGAAACTGGGCTAGGTACAGATTAATATGCACTGGAACGTTTTGATCGACGAGACATTAATTGAAATTATTGTCCGACATGCATCTGTTTCTCCGAAGACCATTCGGAATCGCGTCCATCTTCCGGAACATGTATCACGTTATCGTTTCATAAAAGCGGAAACTACATAGTTCATCTTCTCTTCTGTCATATGCATACATCTGTAAATGTGTACTCACTTAAATATGTTTACATTTATATCGCGCATTTACGTAAGCAAACGCACTGTTATGATGGCGTATTATCCTATTCTCGAAACGAGACACTTTTTTTAGGTAATTAATCAAGAGCCGATTAGCGATATTATTCACGATGAACGTTGCAAAACAGCATCGTATACATAAACAGTGCAGTGATTGTATAATTGTTTTAAGTAAAAGGCTATACATGACGTAAATGGAACTTTTTTTTTGTGATAATTTAAATTTAAAATAAGTGATATACAGTTAAGTCAATATCATTTTTCTTATTAATCAAATTTCTTCAAATTTTATTTATAAAAGAATAAAAAGCATCTTTTATTATTGCATTGAGAGCAAGGCGTATATAATTGTTTATATATTGTATATATAATTATACATACACATATATATATATATATATATATATATATATATATATATATATAATTATTATAATATGACAAAATATACATTTTTTTAAAAATTATCTTGAGAAATATTATGATATGAATGACCAAGAAATACATAATGAATTTGAATTTTTGAGTGTAAAAACGTTCTTTATAAGAATTATTTATTAGGAATTATATTTTTTTAATTATATGTTTTTAGTTTGACTTAACTGTATTTATTAAAAAAATAAAGTTACTTACTTGGGAATTTCACCAATTCGCGGTGGTCGATATTTTCGCGGCGTAACGTCGCTCCATACGTTGCAAGCTGAAAAATTAAGAAATACTTGAGTAAAAATGATGTACGATTTTAAAGATTATGTTAAAACTCGTATAAAATATCAGATAATAATTTGAAAGAATAGATTTGCCAGATATTTTATATTCTTCGTTAAATATCGTTAGTAACATAAAGATGAAAGAAATTACGTTTATATTAAAGAAATGCATATTTGCCTTCTTTCAATAAATGCACTGTCAGAAGCGTTTCAAAAATTTTTTTTTTCTAGAGCAAATTGCATTATCAAAATAAATCACTTTATAGCTTCATAGGAGCGTCATATATATATACATAACATGTCTATGGGAAATGTGAGTTAGGCATTTTTTTTTCTTTTTTAATAGTCAATGGGGAATCAGGTCAATGAAAAACAGCGAATATATGCGCGAAAAATGGAACGTCCGTATATCGCATTCGCGATCGAAACAATTCATGATAGGAATTTTCGTATTGAGAAAAACTTCAGTTTTCCAGCTGGTGCTCTGCTTCATATGGACATGTGCCCTTCGTACTATTAAAATTATATGAATCAATTCAGTGAACTGAACAAATTTTTCTACAATCAAACTTCTTATTTGGATATTCAGCGTAATTACGTTTTATTTTATACATTGTTCTTTCATTTGCATATATATATAATATTTTTCGATTATTAAGGACAAAGAATGTTACAGAGTAAAATCATATTTAGATCAGTAATAGTAGTAATACCTACACATTTTATAGGAAGACTTAATTTTTTTATCTAGGCTAATTTTTTTTTGAAAATTTGTTTTCTGTAATCAAATTTACATTTAGTTATAGTTTAATGTTTCAATCCATTGTTTTTCTAAAATTCGCAACATAGAATGTGTAATGCAAGAGAAATTGAGTTTATTGTCCATCGTTGAATTTAATACTTCGCATATTCGGTTTGTGGCTTAATTTCGATGATATGAAGATCATTTGATTGTGTTCTTCCACAAGATTGTAATTTCACTCAATGAATAATACATTCACAGAGTGTATCGTATGTAACATCTTGATGATTTATTTGGTTGACGTAATTATCATGTGAATGAAGCTGATGTATCATTTGATTCAGAATTCATTAAAAATTATAGCTTTACTTTCTTAATAATTCTATAGTTTCTGATAAATTACACAAATAATTATAATTATTAAAATAAAGAAGTTTATAGATTTTCGTTAAATATTATATAAGTTTCATATACATACACATATATTTATCGATTTAAGTTAAAAGAATAAGAAAATTTGTTCAATTAAAATTAAGTTTATTTACTATAATAAAAAATAAGAAATTACTTTTTCTGTTTGTAAAACAGACAGTTTATTTAAAAATTTTATATTGTAGATTTTTTTAATGTTTTTCTATTTTTATATTAATAACAGATTTATTTTCATGCTTATATTGTTTTATAAAGGATTTGCAGAGAGAGAGAGAAAGAGAGAGAGAGGGAGGGAGAGAGAGAGAGAGAGAGAGAGAGAGAGAGAGAGAGAGAGAGAGAGAGAGAGAGAGAGAGAGAGAGAAAGAGAGAGAGAGAGAGAGAGAGAGATCACTAATGTTTCTAACGGTTTATAAAGTAAAAAACTTACAGCTCATAAAGGTTTTTATGAGCAGATGAATAGATGTAATATTGAAAGAAGAAACTAAGCCGGGTGAGTTTAATCGACGCTCTAAGAATACCGCGCTCCAACGGATATTAAAGGTTCATCTTGATACACGAGTGACATTTGCTAATTATAAAGTTCCGCTTTTATAGAATCACGACGTAATATCGACTGTGTAAACGTAATCGAGTATGCAATTAAACGATTTAATTCTTGAAATGCCGTCATTTTTTTCTGAAATGCTTCAGTTATAAGTTATCTTCTTAAAACATTCAATTATATTAATTAATAATAAAAATTAAAAGAAATTTATTTTATTTTTAGAATATAACATATTTTTTAATTACTATTAAAAATTTACCATATTTATTGATTGTTTTCAATTTGCATAATTTTGATTCGAAAAATATTGCATTGTTTATACGTAGTTTAATTCATGAGAGGAAGAGAGAAGCGAAGAGAGAGGGGAAGAAAAAGAAAGCAAGAGAATATTTATAAAATATGTAATAAAAAAATATAGAGTTTGTAAATATATGACGCACATATATCTGTGATTATTAGTAATTAATAATGTTTTGATGTAGAATTTATTACAAATATTCTTTTCATTACTTTATATAAATTATGTATATTGCGTAGGATATCAATGCAGTAATGCATGTTGTGTGCAAACACACAAGCAATCAAAATGCTGTTTCATCGACACGTGCATTCCATAAGTTTGCAGCTTGTGTATTCCTCAAC
The DNA here is from genome assembly GCF_047496725.1 of Anoplolepis gracilipes. Taxonomy (NCBI): domain Eukaryota; kingdom Metazoa; phylum Arthropoda; class Insecta; order Hymenoptera; family Formicidae; genus Anoplolepis; species Anoplolepis gracilipes. Next base: position 10,290,473 of record NC_132975.1, read on the forward strand.
TTTGCCGTTGTGCTGTATATATACATATATATAGCACGTTAAACAATTATTTATTTTGAAGCGATATTTTCGAAATACTTTTTATGCTGCTATCTTTTTGACAAATCTTCTAGCACTAATATTAATTGCATCTTTACGGTGTAAACAGGACAGTAAAAACTATCAGTCTTAATCTTCTTTCTTGATTACAAGCAGAAAAATCAAGTTGGAAATATAGAAAGTTTTGTACTTATTAAAATGAATAAGTCTAGTTGTATTTAATCTTGGAGTGAGAATAATTTCGTAAGTTATAATTTTGTTGTCACAGTCAGAAAATTTTCTATCAACTCCGACAGTTTAAATGTTTCTTTTTTTTATAGAATTGGTAACAGCTGACGCGATGAGTTTGTGAAAATAATTATTCAATAATTCAATTAGCAAATATTTAATAATTTTCTTTTGATATTGCTGTTTGCATTTTTCTCCTAAATTCATGAGCTTTGTTGTAGGCCGTTTTAAACAAATCTGTGTTTTAAAGAGCTTTTATTTTTTTCGACATTATTGATATTTATTGAGGTATACTTTATTAATTACATTATCGGTATATAATCTAATATATATAATTTAGATCTCTTTATAAACTTTTAAACTTTTTAAAGCGAATTTTACATTATATAAAAAATGACCGAAAAATACTTTTTACTGACTTAATTGAAAATTAGAAATTGTAACTACTTTTTTGGGAATAGGTAATTTATGTGTGCTCTTTACATAGGAATATGTTTTCCATTTATACTAGACTAATTGGTCTTTCCAGGGCCCAGTGAGGTCTTGATATAACCGCATCACTTTACAACAATTTTATTTCTACTGACCTAATGCTCTCGTCCATCGAGAGTCGTGAAATTTCATTACTATGTACTCAGGCGATAATTAATTACTAGCTGGTAGGACTCACGTAATTTCGTTTCATCGATGTGGCATGAAAGGAACATATGTGCTAGTGAAGTTTGCCGCAACGTTGAATAAAAAATTATAACGGTTTTGTAACGGACATTGAAGGTTAAATAAATGTTGAATTTAATTATTTACATAATAAATAAAAGAGATTTTTTTAAATGAGAGATATTATTTTTGTGATTTCTCGTGTTATAATAAATAATATTATCATATTTTATATATCATCATATTTTATTATTAGTAGTTTATAAAAAATTATAATAATAACAATTATTTTTGTCTGTGATATTATAAATAAAGATAAGAAAAATAGAGCGATTATAAATTTTTGCAAATACATTGTAAAGTTTTATTTTTTTTCTTTTAAAATTTTATTTTTTTTTAATTTTTAAAATATGCAATACTGTGTATGTACATATATATATTTTTTATGTATTAATTGTTATCTTATGTTATCGAACAAAATGTATATGGTAAGTTTTGCTTTCTATAATTACTGCCATGTGTTGAGAAACTTCGTTAATATATATTATTGACTAATAATAATTAAGCAGTAATGAAGATGGAAATCTGATAATTCTTAATTCGTATCACCATACCACGCATGTTAAGGAGTAATTAAAAATATTATTTTCGGAGGCCATTGTAATCATGAATTTCCTCCTAAAATTGAATTTTTTAAGTATTATCATATATTATTTAATTTTATGATATATTTTAAAATGATATTTATATTTCTAACTTTATTTAAAAAATTACTAATTTTATGAAATTTGTAAATTTTTGTGCTAAATTAATATTTGTGTTTACTTTGTTGAAAAATTGTTACAAGTATACTCGTCTTATTTTTAAAAATCTTTACTATCAAGAATATCACATTTTATAAAAGCATTAATATGAAACACATGAGAATTATATATAAAGGATGTAAATTTAAATTCTGTGGATTTATGCAAAATAGCACCATTTCCCGGCACATTATATTAGTGCATTGTATCGTCGTGGAAAGGATTCTCTTAAGCATAGGCATGAATCCTATTAGGATAAGATAAAAGATTCGATAATATAAAATTTTTAATGCTATTACTACGGTTATCTAAACGTTAAGCCGAAGCACGTGAAGGCTTTTGTTTCTGATTATCCGCTTTTATTCAAGCTATTTAGGTATACGGCAAGTGAATCTTTTCGTTCTTCCTTTCTTATAATGATATCTAATATTCTTTTCAGCCATCGTTTTCATTAACTGTCATCTTTCTTTTCCAATTCTTCTTCTATTTTAGTAATTAATTAGATAGTGAAGATATATTAAGAAAATGATCGTAAATAAACAGATAAGCATATTTACTTATTATTTTAAGAATTTATTTGTGAATCAGTTATTGTGACTCATTATATCATTATTTCTCTCAGTCTTTAATATTATTTTTGAAGTAATATTTTACTGACATCTTTTCAAGCTCTCTTTACGGATTTTTTAATAATGATAATGTTAATAACTAAGTTACAATAACGTTGCAAATTGACAAGCTTTAACGGAAATGAGTAAATAAAAGAAAAATAATTTATTTTTGTAAAATAGATGAGGGGTATAGATTCACACGCGCAATTTTTGTCATAATAGAAAATATATACATGGTAAAAAATTTTGTGTTAAATTTAACACATTTCTTGTGTTCCAATTTATCTACTCTAATTTTAATGTTAATTTAACAGAAAGCAAATATGTAAACAAATAACACAAATAATATGTAAAATATTAACACAAAAATGTGAATTATTGGTATAAGGTTTACTTGTTAATTGTGTTGTTTTAACTCTTAGAAACGGTGAATATTAACTCAATGCAGAAAAGTTAAAATAACATAACGACAGTACCTATGTTATATTAACATAAGAGTATGTTAAAAATTTAACACAAAAGTTTCTACACAAGAAAATTTTAACAAAAAGACAAAATGTTTTTTACCGTGTAGTTATAGTTTTCGCGGAAGTTTGTGAAAAGCGTTCGGAAATTTTCATGAAGCGAGTATACCAGATGGAGGAAGCCAGTGGAGGAAATCTAGATCAGAATGCAAATATGAAAGAAAATGGAGTGATGAAAATTGTGCGCGTCTCGTGTTCAATTATGCGACAGACGAAGCTATGAACAAGTCAATTGTTAAATCGTCGAGAGTACGGAGATCGACGACCGTGCATCCGTATTATCTCGGTCACACATATCCTCTTTTCTGGTTATAATCAATTCTCGCTAACTCGTCGACGCGCCAGCAAAACCGTCCCGGTGACACCCGATATTGATCGAGAGAACTGTGCAAACGTCATCATCACTACTATAAGTCGAATTTCGACAGGAATTGCATATCTTTTCCTTTTTTTTTATTTGAAATTTAGATATTGAAAACCAATTGAATTGCTTCCGCAAGTATAAATCTATAATTTATTTTTTAGCAATACATTAATGACACACATAATCCAAGCGATTATTTTTACAATTAATTTTTATTTTCAAGTAATTAGGCAATTAAAATAATTTTTTTTTAAATTTGTAGCGTTGCTTAACATGAGATGTGTATATGATTAAATAACTGATATAAAGAGTTAGAGAAAGCATATAACGAACTAAAGGATTAAGAGAATCTCTTATAACGTGAAGAATTTTAATCGCAAAAAAAAATGACAATATATTATGAAGATAGAAAAGAGAAATGTTGAGTGGCCAGGATAGAACGAGATGACGTTTAATCGATTTAGATTGGCTTTTTCGTTCGGTATTTAGTGTGAAATTGTGCCGTGAGAGAATCGATAAAAATCGAGCAGAGAAATAGCAATTTAGAGATGGATGAAATCAAGCGGACTGCGATAAGTGATGCATTGAAATGGTGATGAAATGAAGGCAAAGCGAGAGCCAAGCTGTGCGAAAGGATCAACAAATTGACGTGGTATTTGCGTCGTTCACATTTATGCACCTACGTACTATCTACCTACACCCGGGAAATAATTTGCGTCGATCGACGTTGCCTACGAGAACTTAATTAACCGTGAAAATATCAATCTGCTTAGTCTTGCGAGGGTTTTGTTACGTCTGTGACTTGAATTATAAATATCGCAGCGAATAAGATTATAACGTGCGTTCCGATAAGTTTTCCCATTACAAATAGCAATTATCGAACGCATCCGCGAGTAATTTATTTTCGGATTTATCAAAGAAAATAATTTTATACACTTTTCCGCAGCAAGGAAATCCTATTTATGTCATGACATATTTATCTTGATTAATGAGATTCACCCGGAAAGAAGGCTTTGCTTCATTGTATATACATATATCAATAATCTGATAATGAGTGATATTGCGTATGTACTATATATCGCTGTACTTTTCAAAGTATGCGAGAAGGAAAGCCTTAAAAAGTGCAGCATGAAAGAATGACATCGTCAGGGAATAACGACGCGAGTTATAATGGTGGAGGAAACATGAACGAAGATTGAACGAGAAGAGAGGAATGTGTTTGCCGTTTACGATACAGACGATTCGCGGGAGTGCTTTTTGTGCGACATTGCAATTGCGTCGCCCTCGGAAATCTTCCTAAGTGTAATGAGACCTTGAGACTTCGTCAGAGAAAAAGTGGGCGAGCACAAGCGAGATTCGCTCGGATGGCAAATTGCCGCCTTTTAACTAGAAATGCAAATGCAGACAATCAAAACGCGTAGCGTTTTATACAGTTCTTTCGATTACGTGCGCAAAATTATTATACACGCACACATGTGTATTGTCAATCATTATTTAATAATTCTTAATATGTTTAATGCCGAATCAAATTTGTATATCTCATAGATAGTGTTATTTAATAAAAAGAAGATAAGAGAGAAAGAGAGAGAGAGAGAGAGAGAGAGAGAGAGAAAGAGAAATGCTAAATTATGATACAAACTATATTTTAGAAGCGAAACAATTTTTTATCATTTATTGAACTTTGGAGAGATCTTCATCCGACAAGAAAAATATGAAATTATTTATGAACAAGTAGCGATATAAAACTTATATTTTGTTGTAACTTGTAACACCCTCTAAAACAGGAAAGAGCATGTTTTTTTATTGGCATTTTTATGAAAAATTTTAAACGACTAAAAAAATTCAGGAATTTATTCCGGATGTCAAAAGCTATATTCTTGTTTAGTATTTGTCATCACAGGCAATCTGTTGCATCAAAAGAATACGTGATTTTAGATGCCTATTTGTTTCATTAAAAATTTGTTCAAAAATTGAAAAAAAAAATAATTGCTTTTCTTCTCTCTGAAGTACATTTGTAATACATTAACAATTTATAAGTTTTTTTTTAAGATTATTAAAGCACTATTTTTACAGCTTATTTCACGTTTAAAATAATACAAATTAACTTATTAATCATTAGCATTATTAATTTAAAAAAAGCAATGAGAAAATAAATAAAAATTGCTTATAATTTTATCTAATAAAGAAAATCTTAACCTAAAGTTACTCTTTGATAAGAAAAGGGTGCATTCAAATCTTCTGATTTTGAGAGCTTATAATGAAATTCCTTCTGATGCAGAAGAAAAAGAGCAAACTTGACTGCTCTTTGGTCTTAAACTACTGCATACTTGTGGTAAAATTAAATGCTTCTGTATACTTTTATAAGGTCACCAAAGTTTTATAAGTCAAACTCGGAGATCAAACTATTAAACTGTATGCTTCTGAACGTTGTCAGACGAAGTATTACAGTGAATGTTTTATCAGCACAACAGAGTTTCGAATCTCTCCCTCTGCAAACCAGCTACTTTCAGAAAGATGTTACAAACTCAGCGAAAAGAAATGTAACTTAGCTTTTTCTAGAAGCTCGAGAAAATCGACATGGATATCGCATTTTACAACTTTAAAAATATAAAGTATGTTTTACTTAAGAAAAGAAGTTTAATATTTATATGAAGGCACATATTTTAATTTACTTTATGAAGATATATACATTTATCGAACATACATATACTCTTTTAGGATATACGTTGTTTAATCTAGTGAAATATTTCCTGAAATTAACAAAAATAAAACGGAACGGGAAGTTGATTTATTCATTCGTAAATATTTTGCTCTTAATGCGAAGGAAATAATTAACTACATTGTTGTACATTGCCGTAACATCTGTGTACATCAATAATGCATTAGTGCATTCAATGTGTATGAAACGGTCGTTCATTTCAACTCGCTGCACGTTCGGGTGAAATCGTTCTAGCACAGAGAAGATGGCAGTATCGAATCATTATCGACGACATTATCTGTATTTGTCGTTGGATTTGAAGTGAGAGAGAAAAAGAGAGTTAGGAAAAAAAAGAGAGCAACAAAAAAAAAATAGAGACAGAGCTTTGTTTGCAATCGACAATGAAACCATTAATCAGCGCAACCTGATTAAGAGTCGTGATACGCCGATCGCTTCGCTCTATATTTTCCTTTTTCATCCTTTTCCTTCATGAATCTCTTGAAAGCCCGGAATTTTGAGATTTAATTTAAAACCTGATTTATTCTTTCTTTACTCATCATACTCCTTCGTAGTAATATAATTAAAATACTACTTAAAATATCATCGGATAAATCAAGTATAAACTGCGACAAATTATAGAGCAAAGATGATTTTCGAACGAGCGAAATATTCTCTTGCAACTGAGGTTTATATTATTAGATTTGTAAGTATGTATTGCTTTATAATCTGAGAAAGAAAAATGGAATGAGAGATATAAATTTTTTTGAACGATGATAGAGATAGATTAATAAAATAAAATACTGTATCCTGTGTACATTAAAGTATTGCCTATTATATAAAACAATTCTGAAACTTCTTTCCCAAAGTAAATCGAATCGTAAGGATTTTCACGAATAAAAATTTTCTGGCTTCAACAAACGGTCGCGAGTTCACAGCTTTTCCGGATCGTCAAAGAGATGATTTTTGGACGTTACGAGAAGCATTTTTATAGCTTTTTTTTGCAGAAAAAAGTCTAGCAGACTATGTGCGAATGGCAAAGAGGTTTCCGACACTCGTTGGGATCATGGACGATGCCATCGAGAAGATTTATGATCGTGAAACATACATACTTTTGGAGCAATTCAGTAAAAATTTACATACGTATAACACGATTTATGAGTTTTTATGATATTTTCATATTTGTTAACATTATCCATTCTCAAACTGAAAATTTACAATTATTTTTTTCAATTTTTATTTGCTTCTGTATGCTTCTGTAATTAATGATGTAAGCCGAAATATATAGTATTATCTCTTTTTAAATGTAAGTTAGCAAAAAAATTTCAATGTATAGAGTGAGATATAAGATATAAAATTGTGACATTTTGCAATTTGCATTATCGTTTTGTATATTGTATTCATATCAATGGCAATAATAATATCTATGACGTAAATATGATAATTTTAACGTAAAATTAATATTTGCTCAAAGACATAAAAAGTGTACGCCGTAATGGCTTGCATTTTAGATAAGAAATGCACAAACAACTGTTTGAGACGGTATCAAAATAATAATAATAAATAATGCTGAGTAGCAAGAATAATAAATACTTCTTCAAAACAGAAAAATATAAATATGAAATAAAAAAATGTAACATAAATATTTATTTTTATATCTCCAGTAATGTGAAGCAAAAATACTACTGCTTCCTTCGAATAGCTATTTTTTTCGCTTTTTTTTTTTTATAAGAAATCCTTTTAAAATCTTCCTTCTTTCGAGTTTTTCATTTTGCTTTATATGTCATGTTGCATGTAAAAAATACATTAGTGAAAAATAAACTCAGGGAAAGAAAAAAAAATATATATATATATATCTATCTTTAAAGAAATTTTAACATCTAAAGAAATAATCTAAAGAAATAATTTTAAATAATTTTTTTACTACTTTTTGATATATTTTTAGAATGTCTTATTAAAATAAAAAGTTTTTCATTTGTATTTTGCTACTTTTTATTTTGGCAGTAAATTGTATTACAATTACATTCTGTACAAGTTAAATTCTGACGAAATGATTTATTTTTAGCATTTGTAGTTTATTGTCAAGTTACAATTTTATAAAATGTTTTTTGTATATATTCTTTTTAAATGCTTTTACTGCACATGAATACTTTCATACAATGGAGCACGCCGATTGCTTTGTCTTAGTATATTTGGACGTACATTTCTTTTTGCCTCGTAGCGATTAATTAATTATTTTGACTGTGAATTTTATTCATTTATTTATTGTAGTTTGCATTGTTTGTTAACAAATTATTATGCAATGTTAAAAGAATTTTTTAACATTGCATAATATTTAATCGATAATTATTTAATCAGTCTCATTTACATTTTATAATTTTTACGTCTAATGCATTGAATAAAACTTGAATGATAACGTGCCAAATATTTTAACAAAATTATATGTATTGATTGACGGTTAAATATTATTTGAATAAAATACGTTTAAATCTATCAGGTGCACATTAAAGAGATTTAAAAAATGTTTATTATGTAATATTATTACAAATATTCCAAAATATAAATAGATAATTAAATTTATTTATAAATACATTATATACAGTTTATACCACAATTGCTAATGTATAGGCAATTAAGCATAATTGTTATTTCTACACAAACAGTATTGATAAATATCCATATAAATTAAAACAATATTATTGTTTCTTGTTTTAAATGAATTATTTATTATCTCAAGGGAGGAGTTATATGTTCCCGATAAATAAAACTGCCGTTATTCATATTCACGACTTATAGCATACTATGACATATTCAGGACGAGCTTGAGTACAAAATGAGCTCGTAGTAGTTTAGTACAAGCATAAGATGTCCTTCAAGATGTCGTTTTAGATCGCCCAAGTTAATCTTAAAACACGTCAGGTTTATTTACTCTGACGATCTTGAAGGAAAATTTTATAGTGACATTTTATAAATATAGAAAATGTATGTGTGAGTCTTATGTAAAATTTATAACTTTCTTAGTTATAATTTCGAATTCTCTATCACTTCCTCGATTTTGTCAAATTTGGAGTTAATCGTGCCTCGTTTGTCTTGCCGCTTAAAATCCAGCTTATGTCGCGACCTTTCGTATATTCCGCTAGCTCTCTTCTGTATCTATGTGTCTAATGCCTAACAAATTTGTGCACGATCTTGTTGGCTTCTATTTTGAATCGAGAGAGCTGCTGATGCCGCGTCGAGGAGTTGAAGCACGTTTCCACTAACATCACGTTACCTCCGCGAATCGTGAAAAGGAACACGTAGGTGATATTAAAGATTAGACAAGAGTAACTGGATAATAAGTCTAAACTTTCACCCACAAGGACATGCTTTTTAGCCATAAAAACTTTGAAGGTCGACCCAACAGTTTAATGATATTTAAACATGAGTTTATAACATGCGACGAGTTATCCGAGCATCTTTTTCATGTGATAAATATTTATTTATGTACGTACGTTGAAGTACGTATGAGGAGTTAAATTAACTTTGCATTTATATATTTTGATTATACAATAATAATTGACAGAAACTATAGAAACTCTATTATCTTTACAAAATAATAACATCGAGAGACACGAGCCAAGCGCAGGATGTAAAAGCATAACTCAGGAAAATTCAGGTTTTTTAAAAAACAAAAAGCACACATTTAATTAAAAGTTTCGGTCCATCTTCAGACCATCTTCAGCAATATAAATTGAATGTAAACATATAACAAATATTCGTTATATGTTTACATTTGTTATATATTTACATTTAATTTGTATTGCTGAAGGAGATGGACCGAAGCATTTGATTAAATGTTTATTATTTTTTAATAAAATTTGAACTTTTATTTGCATCTTGGCTCGAATTGTCTATCTCCTGATATTATTAGTTTTATTTAAAAGCCTTATAAATTATTATTATTATAAAATAGGTCCGTTAATCTTTACTATGAGAAATTAAGATATATAATTCTGCTAATTTGGTGTTCTACTCTCTATTTTATAATATTTATAATATCAGTTAGCAGAAAATTTAGATTAAAGATATATCTGGACTTTATCTCTGAAATATGTCGAGACCAAATAATTCGGAAGATATTTTAATATAAAAATCGAAAGAGTAATTAATTGCATTAATGTAGCTTAATATTGTAGCACATATAATGTATTTTGATTATTTTTTAAACTTATTTCGCGAGCAGTAAATTTAGGATTAGGGCAACAAATTAACAATAAACTAGCACTTAATAATGCTATATATCTGATTATGAATATGATTTTTCGTAATAAGAATGAGTGACGAAGATTTAATTAGAAAATTTAAGTTAATCTATTCTTATATGTATGCAGTAAATTAGAAATGACTAGATATCATATTATATTGAATTATCGTGTGTTATTTTGACAAATCATGCTTCGTCAGACATGCCGACGAAATGAACATTATCGATTAATGCCTCAATTAGTGCGTGAGTTATTTTACTCACCTTCCATGGTCATATTATCTCCAAGCTTCATTTCGATAGAGCTGTCCTTTCTTCTGCATATTCACGCGGCGCTCATTAAGCGCTCGTTAATAGGATTAGTTGACTGTAGTTGCCCACGCTTCATTTTTTTCTCGCTTCACACTTAATTTTGATTTGATGATTTAATTACTTTGCTCGCCGAATGTTTATCCGCGTGCACTTGTCGATCTGTCGCGAACACTTACCACATGCGTGCAATCTTGACACGGAATATTATTAACGTTTCTCCTTGAATTTGTAAATCAAACAATTCTCTTTCCGCGACTAAACTCATTGCCGAATGATTCGATTTTTTTTTCGCGCATTAAAATTGTCGCTTTGTAAAATTAGCTCTTTGAATTCTTCGTGCCGAGTACGTTAGAATCGATTATCGTCCATAATCTCTGGAAGGAATCTTGCTTTGTTGGTTTCTGAAAAAGAACAGAAATAAACGTACGTTAGTTTTGTAATGATGTTATTATATTAATATATTATAAAACAAATAAAAAATTAATTAAAATGTTAATCATATAATAAATTTTATCTGAAAAACAAAATATGTTTGTTAAATGCTTTGTTATTAAATATATTCAAACAATATATAATTCATAATGAAAACTGTCTATTATACTTGATAAAATAATATTCATATTAATTTTAAAGGGCAATATGTACTGTGAGGGTTGACTCAACCAAATAGGATAATAATCACAATATAGTAATTAAGGAATTTTATATATGTATATCTATATCGCATATTATTAGTTCAAGGCTAAGTCTAAAGATACGTGGCTATTGACCTTTCGAGCAGGATAAGCAGTTGATTTATGATAGGTGACGTTGCAAATGTTTTGGAAGAAAACGTCGACAAAATAACGTTATTGCTTTTGATATATCAGTCATATCGGCGTCACGAAAGTTATATCTTGAGAAAAGTTAACTTTTTTCCTGTGCCTTCCTCGCTTGCATAATACAATAGTTAGACGTTGTCACATTCTGCAACCTTCGCAAATTTTAAATGAAAAGTGCAAGGTTGAGTTTGCTGTTTTATGGAAATTGAAACGAGTGCCTCCACAGTTACTTCTCTCCTTTAAGAAAATAGGATTTATACAATATTGTGGAAGCATTTCGATTTTAATCGTTCTAGTCTTTATTTTTATTATTAAGAATTAACGCATTAACAGATCAATTCTCGAATTTTATTTTGAATAGCACGATGACAATCTAATTAAAGAATGTGTGCCAAATGCATATCGTAACAGTAAAGTTGGGCCGAATGGACCGCATTCTATACGCATTGCGTAACCTGTCAGAGTACCTGAGGATTGCTATTCCTATGCGTTATATGATCCTCTCGAATGTACTGAGAAGCATAACACGACGCAATTGTATTCCGGCAATTCCAACGTGCCCTGGATGTACAATTCTATCGCGTTCGTAACACGAGATATATTCTCGAGCGATTATTATCTCGATTAATATTTACCGGCGCCAATGGCGTGTACAAAAATTGCATTATTGGAAGTTATTATTCGAATAATATCGGAACGATATTTTAATAAAATAATGTAAATAATATTATGCGCATTAATAGAGAGCAAAAATGTTTATTATATTCTACCTATTTCCACATATACATACTTCAAAGATTTTAATGAACACGTTTACTTAATTCATTTTGTTTGTATGAGATTAACAATAATAGCACAAATAATTATTAGTTGATATTAGAATTGTAATAAAACTAATAATGTATTTGGAATATTTAATGGAATAACTATTATAAATTATTATAAATTATGTGAGTTAATAAAATTTATTATATAATTTTTGGTTTTTTGTAGAAGAAAGATCAATAGAGAGTCACCTATAATTCTCTCTGGCACTTTAATTTTGTACTTAATAGCTTTACTTATTGTAGTATATTAGATTATTGTGCAGCGTTAAGCTATTAATAATACTGCATTATTCTTGCTTGTGGAAATAGAGAGAACGAAATATACCCGCGTACGATACGTAAATGAACAATAAACATAATTTGTGTATTTATTTTTAAATCACAGAATATCACAATGTCCTATTTTCGAGTAACATTTATAGATATATATATGTATGTGTATATATATATATATATATATATATATATACATATATAGGTATATAACTGTTATTCTTTGATTTCTAGGTACGTAGAAAAATATTGGATGTCGCAGTTCTACAAGAGTTATTTTTGAGGTATGTATGAGGTATATTTATCTTTCTAACTTTAAAATAATATTGATTGCACTTCTACTCTAACTGTCCTTTTAAAAAATATTTTATTTCTTCGCCTATAAACCATTATTTTAACTCTACATCTATTATATAATGAGACCTTTTAGAAATAAATAACATTTATAAGAAATTAGAACGATATCTAATAAATGATAAAGTATTTAAACGATATCTTGAAAAGTTTACTCTTCTTGCAGCAGTTACGTTTTTTTATAGACTAATTGAAATGAAAGTAATATAATATAAATACAGTTGAGAGAGATTCGATCTTCGCGTTAGAATTTTACGAGAAATTTCTATAGTGCTATTAGATTATCTCTTTTTAAAAATATTGTTAAAAATATTATACATATATTGGCTTTACATAAAAACAATATGCTACTCTCCGAACCGTGATCAAAGGATTGTTCTAATTAAACAAAAGATAATAATGGAAAATATATGATATAAAAGCAATATCATAAATTTGCAAATTTGAAAACAACCTGGAGAACATTTTAACAAAAACGAGATTTAAATAAGATTAACGGATGGCAGTAAAATCTCCCTTACTCTCTTGCAATATATTAATTCAAATATATCTAAAATTTCTATAAGGACGTACAAGACGGCATTAAGATTTTCATTAAAATAGTGAGCACAAATAGAGAGACTCCCAATTTTGTCATTGCTTATGCAAATTTCCTCGAGCGTTATAACATATCAAAGGACAAAATCCGTTTGCCTCTTCACTCGTCTACTCTCGATGTTGCTTTGATGTACCGACGGTAAACTATCGCTTCGCAAACAGCTGATGCAGCATTTGGCGTGATACAGCGGAACTCTATTTCCACATTTCGCTTTTGGTGAATTTGCGTTATCTGCGATTATCTCGCAAACGTGCATTTATTCATCGCTTTAGTCTTTGCGCAAAATACTAAATATGCGCGATATAAATATGAAATTATTAATTATTATTAAATAATATTTATTATTATATATGGAGAACAAATCTAGAAATGATTAATTATCTAAAAGATAAAATTGAATATTTTATAGTTTTGATTTCATAAGCGAGATTATACCTAAAGTGAAAATTACAATAATAGCACAGAAATAAAAAGAAAATTTTTATTTTTTAAGCTAAAGTTAATAAAGAAAATGAAGAACACATAATATATTTATTTAAATACAATTTAAGATAATTTTAATGTTTTAAAATATTTTTACTGCAAATTTTGACTAAGATCGTTCTATTATCAAAAGAGAAAAAAGACTTTTATATATGCGAACAATCTCTTTTATATATATTTAAATCGATGTAAATTTAATCATCCAGAACTATTGGAAATGTGGATCTATCTATAACAAATATATTGTTGAATATAAATATATTTGATGCATAGGATATTATTATATTGGAAAAAGCGCATAGAAAAGTCTTATCAATCATCGCATACTTATGTTAAGGTATCAGAACAGAGAATATCTATATGTCTATAGCACATAGTTTGTTATAAGTATAGTCATTGTATTGTATCACGTCAATGTACAATATCTGATATGATATCTGGTGATGGAGACGGTTACAGAGAGAGATGATCGAAGTTGGTAAACGCGTATTTAAATGAGAAGCTTGCTTACGTCACGTCGACGTGATAGTTCGATTGCGCGCACGCTATTGTGTTTAAATAGAGAAAGGGTCGAGTTTAAAGAGATAGCCATATGCTCGTTTCCAGAGCGGAGGTATATATATTCAACTATGATATATATTTGCCCACGGTCCGTGTTTGTCTCATGCAGTTGCGTTACGTGCCTAGCTTTGACATAAACGCGGTTTCTGTAAGTATGCATTTGCAGTCTCGAATAATTTGTACCGCCTAATTCAAACCCAAGCACAAAGAGCTTGCAATAATATATGCCATAATTACACTATATTAGTTTAAGAAACTAATATTTTTTAGTAGAAAATATTTATTATGTTATATTTGATTTAGACTATATATATATATATATATATATATATATATATATATATATATATATATATATAAATGTGTCTACTTTTACTTTAATATTTATTAATTTTTTAGAAATATAATATCTAAAAAGTTATTATTTTGAAACATCTTGCAATTTTAATTTATGAAGAGAAAATCTTAACCTGCCCATCATAATCGCAATTGAGATATAAAAACAGTTTTATTTTTTTTTAACAAAACAGTTGTATTGTATATATTGTGATTGTATATATATATATATATATATATATATATCCAATCATAATTTTAATTGCCATAGAAACATTACAATGAATCTAAACTCATTCTGACAAAATAACAGAAGCGAAAAGGACGAATTGAAAATACAAATGTAGAGTGGAGAATAGTAAATAAGAAAAGAAAGCCGCGTAACCTAACCGGACACGTATGTACACGTAAAGAAAAATGAAGACGTGAAAAGCCAGAGTCCAAGTTTACATGTACGATACATGGTAGTACGTCCCAGCCGGCTGTGCTCTTGCTTCTGGCTCTATCGATTTAGGACGACTCTACGTAACCGCGACAACCAGTCGACTTGTATACACGGCCTCTTTCATGTTATGCTCATCCTTTTGTTACGCAATCATAAAAATTTCTTAAACTTTCGATTGCGATATCTAATTATTGCATATCAATTTTTTCCTCGAGCTTTGACCGCATTGTCTTTATTTCATTTTGCTTGCCGATGAATCAAACTTACGTACGATTGGAAATAAATCAATTATATCAATTACAGAATTTTTTGAATTATTATTGCGTGATGTAGCTCTCACGATAAGGAATTACTAAGAACGCATACGTGTAATAGTGGATCGATATGAGTTGAATAATGTACGTATCATCGTCTACGCTTCGCGGTAATAATGTCGGTGGTTCCTCTCACGAACTGTAATAAACTCTAATGAGATTTAATGAGATTAATCGGCTACAGTTCTATGCAAGGCTGATTTTTATTATGAAGTTGCACATGCAATACTGTACAAGGATTGTCTTGTGATTAAATACGCGCTAAGACAAGAGATGATACGAAAGTATGTGAAACTGTCCTTGACGTAACCACGCTTATCGATTTTCCCGAGCATCTTTGATTGAAGAGCACAAGCGCGTTCTTTTCAAGACAGAAATTCGCTTTTTCCTTGATTTTGCTGGTTGTTGAACTTGTTGAAATATGTCCTTGTAACGGTATGACTGTACATATTATGCGTAGTTGGTGTAATCAATATTATCATCATTAACCATTAATAAAAATGTACCGTATGTATGTTTTAGAAAACAAAATTGTTAGCCAATGTTATTTTTAAAATTTTAAGGCGGATTTTTTCCAAAATAAAAACAAAACTTTTATATTAAGAACTTAATTAAAATTTTAATTTAAGAAGTGCTTATAAAATAAACTTTAGATTTGCGAAACATAATATACCGTCAATTTGATATTTAATTACAAATACATTTAATTTTAAAAATTTGAAAAAATTATATAGAAATAATTACGTTTTCACCTTTTAAGTGGTACAATTAGCAATAATAGTGGTTTTCTTACAATTCTAATTATAATATAAATTAGATTGTTCGGAAAGTTTTCTAGTCCTTTTTCTATAAAACATATAAAATAACAAAATATAAATAATTTGTTTACAACAATTTTTCAAACAGTTTATTATTTTTAATGTTTTTGCTTTTAATAATCGTCTGACAGTTTTTACAAATTTACAAATAGATTGCCAAATTAATTCGTTTCAAAGAAAGACTTCAAAGTATATAATCATTATTTCAACCTCCGATTTTGCATTGTGTAAACTCTGCTACGAACTTGTCCAGACTTTCTATATAAATAGGGAATTATGCGGGCAGTTATTATATATATATATATATATAATCCTGCTTGCCTGAGATAATAACGAAATAACGAATATGAAGGGCCAAAGTGGCGTCAGCAAAGTGAGAGATGCGACGCCTACGCGAACAATATTGTGTTGGCAAAGACGAGATGTTGACGAGATGTAATTGACTGATTAAGGAGTAATTGGACACACCTATATTAGATAGCATCAAAGATCGAATCGCACAATCTGAAACTGAGCGGGATTATATCACTTCCCTAATTTGCTATTCATCGCCACCGCATAATAACATTGCGTAATCGGGCCTACAATGTTCATCGAGTCAATTACACCTCTAAAGCATGTATATAGGAAGAATATTCCTGTGAGTTTAATTATACGTTTAATAATAATTAATAAATAATTATGGCGATAAAACGTTTGTCGAACTTGTTTTGGTCTAAAGTGATCAATAAAAGCAAATATGTATGCAAATAAAAGTTTTATTTTTAGCTTAAAGAAGTTGTATCTTCTTTCATCACAAATTCAAGAAATTACTTGTAGGGAAATAGCTACTTTACTTCAGTAATAGTTTCACTTTTTATATTATTAATAGACGGGATGGACATTAGCGAGACAGAAGCGTCGCGAAGGAGACAATATATAGTTGACATCAAAGTCGACTAATATCTTCCATGATACCAATCGAATGCTGTTCTTCAATTATTAATGAATTACGTCATGTAGCTTGTTGTCAAAGCAAATGTCAAACAAAAATTAGTCTGTTGTAGCAAAGTGAAGTGATTACATATACTTTAACATTCGAAGGAATTTAGAACTCTTTTTGTGGAAGGAAAAGTATGAAAAAAACTTCTTTTTCGAGAATTTTGTTCTTAATCAGACATCAGATTTATGAAGTTTTCTAATGAAATTGTTAAATATAGATTTTTTAATAAACAGCAAAATTTTTTAATAAACAGCATGATATTAGGTATAAATATTTCGCTCCAATTTATATAGCCAGGTTTTAAAGAATTCTTGCTCGTTATAAATTTAATGAAACTATCAATGCTGTTTACTAATAAATAACATATGCATGGTACACACATTCACATATGTATATTATTTTAATTATATGTTTGGCAATTTAGAGATGATTTTTTTCTTAACAAACATATTAATAGAAGATATTTATTGTACTTGTAGAATGTATTATATATATATATGATGTGTTTTTAATGCCGATTTTCTTTTTACGCGCATCCTTGCCATGTAAACTATATTGTGTGAAAGATATTACACAGATTTCACGTGTCTATAGAAAGTTCGAGAAAATAATTTTACAAAATAAATTTATAAGATAAATTTGAATAAGCATAATTTATATCTAGATAGAATTTTTAATTTAATTTTTATTTAGTCTGCCAGCTTTAAAAGCTAAAACAAGGAGCTGTAGGAATTTATTTGTAGAGGTGCGCGAATAAAAAAATGCAATGAAATTTTTTGCGTAGTTTCTGCAACAGTATTCTAGTATTTTTAGCACAATTTAACGTAGTTTTCGGCGCAAGCAAAAGAGCGAAATTCATTTCAAAGTTCTATTCGTGAGAAAAAATGGTAACGCGTATTTTTTAACGACGTAACAATATTATCAGCTAAAAATGTGGACTTTAGTCAGTTAATTGTGCATTGTTCATTATCAACATAAGTAGATAATTCCATAAAATAACATACAACATCAAGGTAACAGTTTATATAATTTATGATAATATGACAATAGTATATTAAAAATACAAAATGTATACGTTTTTGTTTGCTTAAGTTACAATTTTTTAACAATGTTCAATAATCATTTTTCATTTAATAGGAAGTTTTTTTACATATACATATGTATATATATTCATGTTGCATATTTTGCAATTTTTTTAAGAAAAAAAGTTCTGCTTTCTCAAGTTACATTTTGCAGCAATTGTTGAAAATGAAGAGTATTGCTTTATGTTACAAATTAGTGCTTTATGTTACAAAGTGATTTAGTAGCTTTCAATTTCATCTTTTGCGCTCTACTTTTATGATTGTGCTTTGTCATATGTGAAAAAGGAGTCAAATGTAAAATTCAAAGTTAAGAGTTTCTTCACGGAATAGTCTCTTGAAGTAGTTTTTAAACTAGCTCAAAGAATAAGAAAACTGTTTTGTACATTTATCCTCATTTTCAAGAGAGTTAACTAGTTAATAATATAAATTGACATACATTTTGATTTTCTTAATGTGTATATATAGTAATAATTTAACTTTCATGAAAGGAAGAAAAAGCTTTTTAATGAAATATAACGTTCATCGATCGCGAGATACTGACGAACAAAATGCACGTGCTTAGAGGAAATAAGATAACGGATTAAAAAAAATGACATGCAAGTTGAAAAATACTTATGTGTTACAGACAGGAAGAATCGTTAGCAATAATCAAGGAGGATGACGTGAGGTCTACGTTTAGAACTACATGGGACCGGTTTGCACCAATGTGTCAGTTAGCGATAACAGTGTCTCTGATAATATCCCTACTAATGTCGGATTTCCGTTATACACGGCACCAGCTGAAATAACCAGCAGTATATTTAGTATTACGTTTATTGAATAAAACCGTAAGAAAAATAAACTATCAAACAACTTTACGTAAATATTAATTCCGAGACGTTTTATTCACACACGCCGTACGTTCACTTATTGTTAGATTTTTAAAAGAGATTTTTATTTAGAATTTAGGTGAATGCTATATGAAAATTGACTATAAAAAAGAGAAATATACATAGAGAACGAATTTTTATGATGCAATCTACATTTGCACACGGAGAGAAAGATGTACAATTAGAATGGGTTCTAATTGTACCGATATTAAAATTTTCAAGTACGATAAGCGCAAAAGTGACAACACTCTTACAATTTAATTTAATTTTACGTTACGTTAACGTTAATATTTTAAATGTAGAAAAAGGATGTAATCGGAAAATTGATAAACCGTAATTATTTCAATGAAACTCTAATGCTGTTGATGTAACAAACACGTAAACAAACACGTCTCTCGCGATCTACGCGTCATGCACACGTGGATATCCGTCCTCCCCTCTACGATCCACGCGAGAGCGCGATCAAGAGCGGCGCAACAACATGCAGGTAGGATCTTCTCATCAGGCGATATATTTACTTACTCGCTACATTAGATGAGAGTAACAGCCTCCCAGAGCAGCTTTTCTCGTTTTTCTTTCCGCTTAAACGCACCAGAAAATTTTTTCCAACAGGGATAGCGTGTCCTTCGCCGAAGATAACTGATGGGTTGAGAATAATCACCGCGATTAGCCGATATCTCTTTTTTCTTTGCGATCGAAAGCGTGACGCATCGACAAGGATGCGAGTCGATCGAGATGCGAATGTTTATGATGCAATCATAATCCCAGTCATTGTCATTAGGACGTTTGAAACGAGAGGTTTCGCGGCATCGATACTCGATGCAAAATTACTCCCTTACGCACGCATGATCACTAATCCCCTTTTGCCTCAGCTACTCTCGGCAAACGCTTTATAGCTCGAAAATAAAGTCGATAGAGATGGAAGTCGACAACGATCGACCGTCACCACCTGCGTCGCTCGGTCGACTGACTAGCTTGGACTGACTGGACTACCTCCCCGTAGACTCAGTGATTTTATTCCATCCCCACCAGAATATACCGCCCCCCCTCGTGCTACGAACCTCACTCGTAACACCCACTCGCGATCTGGAGTCGACGTGAATGCTCGGGGGTGCGTGAACATCGAGGGTGAAGGCAAGCCGTCGTCGTTGACCATGTAATTGATAGTTGACCGTGTAGTAGACCGTATCATCCAAAGATCAATTAAAGGTCTATTCACGATAAAAATAATTGTCTGAAAAGCATAGTTGGCTTAATGTTATTAGCATATTATTAATAGACGAGATCTTGTCACCTGAAAAATTAAGTTTTTTTTTTTTTGTTAAAGTGCAATTATTTTACGGTATAATAATTTTTAAATTTATGATCGAGTTATAATTTCCGAAATTGGTTAAGAAACCGAGTTATAATTTCAGAGATTGAATTATTCACGCATGTGAGTTTGTATTTAATCAAGTTTATTTGAACAGAAACTATTACATGTTCTCCATACATTCATCCGGCTTACAACTTTCTTGAAATTGGACTGCTGCCTTTTTAGTAGTAAACGGAGAAAAAAATATATGCGTCTTTGAATGCTGTGTCTT
This sequence comes from Anoplolepis gracilipes, assembly GCF_047496725.1. NCBI lineage: Eukaryota > Metazoa > Arthropoda > Insecta > Hymenoptera > Formicidae > Anoplolepis > Anoplolepis gracilipes. The sequence goes on from NC_132975.1 coordinate 10,311,298, forward strand.
TATAGTGAAAAGTTTTACTAAACCGCTCAATTACTTAAATCAACTCTTTTAACTAATGACTATGCCTAATTTAAGTATTTGAAGTACTTAAAGACATTCTTATTATCTAGAGAAATGAGAGGACTTTTGTTTCCAACTTTGTTCAAGGTTGAGAGTCTCGTGATGTGCCAGCACTTGGAAAGTCTAATCTCTTTATCTCGAAAACTCTCAAATATTCTTCTCAACCAGTCAAATTTTTATTCTTTTAAAAATTTATTTATCAACCATACTGTGTCAAATATATATATATATTTCTTTTTCAGTTGTCTTATATATAATTTTTTTATAATTTTATTTTACATGTATGTATGTATATATATTAAATTATTTTAATAATTATTTAATAATTTAATAATTTAATTACGTTTTTAATATAACTTTCAACGGACGATTATTTAAATTCTCTTTCTAGTATAGAGTATAAAAATATACTTTATTTAAAAAACAACAACATGTATGTGTGATCTTAAAATCTATTGTATCGAAATTCTGAAAATAAGGTGTTAATTTTATAGAAAATATATAGATTAACTTTCCTACGTCAATCCTATTTATATGTTACGCGAAAAATTTTCCATATCCGCGAACAGAATCATGTCTTTAAGTTTAAGGCCGTGCGCGGATTAGCGACGTACTTACGTCATCGACATCGATTCACGTTCGTTGACCCACCTAAAGCTATCGATCTTCATTTCGGATTCGAAATAATGGTGGAAGTAGTAGCACACACACATCTGTTTATTTGGGTTGCGCGGATTTTCCGCTGCGACATTCTCTCTCTATTTTCCTCTGTTGTTGTTAATTAAAAAGTTTTGCGAGCTGCACTAACGATTCGTTGTATTTCAGTTGTACTCAGCTTGGAAAAGTTTTGTTTGTGCACGACGTTGGTCGATGCAGCTGCACGTTCTCGTCAGTTTCTTGTGATAGTAGTTTGTAATTACCATTGTAATAATTGTAGTTAATGGCATTTCGATTTGATATAATAACATTGTTGTATCTGAAGTTTGGGAAACTGAAGTTTCTAACAATTAAAACAATCGATTCAATAAAGCTGATCTTTCTCGTTGAATTTTGAATTATAACACAAACTGTATTATTTTAATGCGCACATGTATAAATATGTATAATTACTAAATTTTTTTAAATTACTTATTCTCAGTCTATAGTACTTTCTCAATTTATAATTCTTCATCCTCAGTTTAGAATAATTATCGTTTATAGATTAAAAATACAAAACGTTGATCGATTGTCTTTAATCGTCCAAAACTATATGCTGTTATTAATGATAATTAAGAACTTCCGGTAGCCTTTATTGACAATGAAGTATAAATTACGAGGTAGATGATAAAACGTTTTAAATCAACGATAATCGTTGTAAGAAGACTATCTGTAGTATAATCAACGGGCTATTAAAGATTGTAGAAAGATTCTTCAAATGCATGCACGTTGTAAATTATATTTTAAATGCATTCTTTACATCCAACATAGTCACTTACGATTTAATTACGTAAAAACGTAATAAATTTTATTATATTATGTAATAAATTCTAAAAAACTTAACGACATAAATATCAGACTATAAAACGCACAATTAACGTTAACATTAATATAATAGGGTGGTATTGTACGCTATTGAAAATAATTAATTTTTTAGTGCATCAAATTAATCAATTCGTTATCAATATATTATATTACTTGGAATATTATGTGCTTGAATATTTAAAGAGAAAGACTTACATAATTTATAGTAGTAACAGAGTCAATATATCGTATAAAATCGTGATGCAACAAACTGTTGACATGCAGGATTAATCTATAAACGACACTGTATGTTGCAAACTGCGTCGTCACACTCTCATCGATCATTGCTGATACATATGATGTAGTTTATAACACAAGCCAGCCTGGGCGCAGTGCATTATACCTATTTATCAAAATCCTACTCTTCCTCAGAATTGAATTGAACAGTAAACAGATTTATTTTTAACTCAAAATGATGAATATATTATTAACGAAATAAATAAGATCGTATTTAAATTTTGAAACAAAGTTTTTTCTTCCGCATTTATTCCCGATTTTTACTTATGTCCGTAGAATGTTTTTTTTTTAATTTTGATGAAATTTCTAAATTAGAAAATTAAAACAAAATTTGGAATTATATTGCAAGTGAGAGAGAAAGATATATAGAAAATTTAATATTGAAATCTTAAATAAAATAAATAGTTGTCAAAATTTTGTTTTAAAATAATTAAAAGTAATAAATTATTACAGTTCTCCTGAAAATCGATGTCGGATTTATTATTCTTTTATCAGTCATGTTGCATATGTGAAATATTTCGTACACATGTAGCGTGCAGTGTCTTCTCACGCAGCGGTAATACCGGAGATAACAACTGCGCACACAAATCAGTTATCAGTTTTTAATAAACCTCACCATCGGAGATGCCGGCACGCGATCGCTCGAGTAACAGGCGATATTTCAGCCCGTTCGTATTACGGTTAGCAAAATTGCGTCAGGACACGAAGAGTACACCAGTCGTGTCGAGGACCAGCGAGTGCGGGCATCTACTATGACGAGATCTGATCTCATTTCGGTAGAAATGAAATTCTTCATAGCTGAGGCACCCACAACTCAGTAAAGACCGAACTGGATCGTGGTTCTTTGAATTCACGAGATACCGATATTTTATGCATTTCCAATAACGCATCGTGACTCCCGCTGTGCATTGTCGCTCATTTCACGCGCAGCTAATAATTCATTTTTTCCTCTTTCTCTCTCTTTCTCCCCTTTTCTCGTCGGGATACATCTCTGGTAAATTGAGAATCACGTCTTATTAAAAATTCGAGACGCTAGCCGTCAGGTTATATCGTTGGAAAAATTGCACGAAAAATACGATTATACTGGGACATTGTACTATACGAAGAAATGGAAACTAATTTTGATATCGCGGTGTTTTATGTTTGTTCTCATTATTTGTAAAAGTTTATTGTATAAATTATATATATATATATATATATATATATGTGTATGTATGTATGTATGTATGTATGCAATAAAATACTTAAACGTGTGTAAAAAATTATATGAATATGTAAATGCAAAAAATCAGCTTAATAAGTTTATATATAATTTGTCTAATATTAATTTATATGAATAATCTAGATTTTCTTCACGCTTGATTCGACAAAATCTTTCTGTTCATAATTTCCAGTGAAAAAGCTAATGTTTTTTTTAAACCTTTTTCGCTTTTATACATAGCGTTTTAGTCTTTTTATCTTAATAATTTTTTAAACTTGACAAATCTGCAAAATTCTCAGAACAATTCTTTAGACAAAAGTTATACACTCTGGGAAAAAAAACACGGTTACAAAATACCCAAAGCCCACTTTGGGGCCCACGATTAGTGATCAAATTATTTGAATTCCTCGTAGCCTATTATTTGAATTACTCTAACTCTAATTTTACGTAAATAATCTACTTTTAATTCCGCGTAACTAAAAATTGCAATTACTTTGAGAGAAATTTTGACCATTTTTTTTTTAATTAAGCAACTTAACTTTTTGATTAGTGCTTTTTAAGTAAAAATTATCTTTTGCGTAACTGGATATCGAACTAATTGAGAGAATTGGCTAGTATAACTTAAAAATCTTTGAAATAAATAGAATAGCTAATTGCAAAAATTAGTTATGAGCAATCCAAATAATTTGTTTACTAATCGTGGGCCCCAAAGTGGATTGTAACTGTGTTTTTTTTTTCCCAGAGCACCAAGTCATATTTCACAAGCAAGCGCGATTTTCCTTTGTTTATTTATAAATATTTCATAACGTTATTTTAGCTTGTCCTATTTTCGCCTGTAAGCTGTCGGATAATCCGTCAAAAGGCTGCCAGTGGATACTATAGCTCCGGGTCCGCCGAGGATGCCGCCCTTATTGGCGAACCAGCCGTTACCGCCTAGGAAACCAGCTGGTTCTAACCGATCTGTGTAAAAACCAGAGTCATTTGGGCCTAAAAAGTGCACCAAACCTCCTGGATTAAGTAATTGCCTTGCTGTCACGTTTGGTAGTACGTTGTTGATGCCCAGATTATTTAGCGTTTCTTTCAATAGCATCAGACGATCTTGCAGGAACGATTGTGGTGAGAACTGGATCTTTTGCGTTAGCGGTGATAACAACCAAGAGAACGGGCCCGGTTTTATAAGGGTTGTCACCTTGTTGAACATGTCGAGAAAATTGACTGTATTTTATATCGAGTGTATTTGGACGAATTTTTATGGTGTTTTGAGAATACGCGAGAAATTTAAGGAAATTAGAATTTTTTTAAAATTAATTATCTATAAATATAATTAATAATTTTATTTTTTCACCAATTAATATTTCTTATTGATGAAATTTTGGATCTTTACTTTAGGTATATTTGTAATAATTCAAATATTAAAAGAATTTTACTCATCTAAACATTATTATGCAAATACAAATTATGCATTTAATAGAACTATCTATATTATTCAAAATGTAAAATTAAAATGATTAATGCACAATATTTATATTAATGGAGTTTCAATATTTTTATAGATATTATAAATTTAATTAGTATAATATAATACACTTGTAAAAAGAACAATTTAAGAGATTTTTACAATAAGTCGTAAATGACTCATCGCCAGTTGCAAAGGCAACTACTGGTTGAAAAGTGCTATTTCCGGTTGTGCTTGGCAGTTGCGATTGCCAAAAGAGAGTTAGCCAATTTTCAACCCTTCTGGCGCAACTATACCAAACACAATTGGAAATAGCACTTTGTAACTAGTAATTGCTATTCTTCGCATTTGGCAACGGAGCATTTGCGATACATTGTACAGGAGCCTCTTAAGGCAGATAATATAATTGTGAATTTCAGCATTGATAGAACTGATATAATATCAAAGTTTGTCTATTTGTTATCTTCTTGACATATTTTAATTAAACATAGTAGCTCTATGATCGTATAATTTCTTTATTAAATATAAGTAATTGATAAATGACAAATGGATTTTAATTATTTAATGGATTAAATGTCAGCAAATGGAATTTGTAAATAGAAATACTGAATTACTGAAATGAACTTTGACAGTCAATAATAATATATTCAAATCAAAATTAACGAAATTGAATCATAGGACATCACAATCATGAAAAGGTTTTGATCTCACTTAAATTATAAATAGTAATCAATAAAGTGGCGCTTACAGGTCGTACAGTCGTGTTGATTGCGATATTAACTGCCGAGTTTGTTGGATCAATTTGCGTAGTAGCCGTCATTGATGTCTCGTTAGTCGGTAAAGCAGAGTTTTCTTCAAGTTGTTTCGATTCGAGTAGATTCCTTTGCGGATTCGCATTATAATCAACCTCATTGATAGATTCGTCGATTGATCGATACGGTGGTTTTGCCTGTGTTATTGCAACCTTCTCACAAATTTCCAGTTACTTTTATTATTATGAATATTTTTGAAGAAAAATATTTGAAGTTAAATAATTATATTTAATATAATGTCTATGTATATTTGATAATATTACGTTCGAAAAATATAATTATTGAAATTACGAAACTTGACAAAGAATATGGAGATTTTAAAAAATTGCATTACATTAATATGTATACTAAAAAACATATATTGTTAAAAATATATAAATATTTTTTCTAAAAGTTTTATATGTTATAGTGTGCTTTCTTTCTTTTAAGATGTTCGTTATAAAATGTAAAAGAAATGTGATTATAATATTGTAATATATAATTTAAAAAGAAATACGCAAATATATAATTTATATAAATATAACGAATGTAGAAACATATTACAATTTAACAAACAAATTGCTAATTTTGATATTAAACAGAGATTTATCTTATAAGATTGGTTACTAAATTTAGTTACAAAGTTCAAATTTATAAGCTTTGTAAGTTTTAAATATCTTACCGCCGTAAGTAACATGCACATAAATGTAGACGCTTTTGCCATTATTGCAAATAGTCTTACAGTGAAGAAACTCTGACAGCGTCTTATATAATTTATTCATGCGACGTGAAATATGTACCACCTAGGACTAAAGCATTATCGTACTTGATGCTGTCTATATACGTGTAATAAGTAGAACGTAATCGTATAAGGGTGCCCACATGAGCGCATTATGACGGCAGATACAGTTGCAATCACACCAAATATATCTTACTAAAACAACCGCGAAGAGAAACTGCTGTTGTTACAACGCAGTATAATTTTATTTTCGTTAAATATGAATGTTTGCAAAATATTTCTTGAATATTAATTACAACAAATATTCTATACGTATTATTATGATACAGTAATATTATTATTGAAAGAGAGAAAGAGGAAAGTGTCTCAATATTTGTTTCATTATTATTAGATTAGTGATGAAAATTTTGATGATAATAATATGTTCAAATTTTATCAATATATTTTATTTTTATTACATTATAAAATTGTAAGGCAAAAAAATTATATTTCAACTGTTTGCTTTATCTTGAATATTAAAAAAAAATTTTTATTTTTTTCGGTCTTTTTCTCAGATTATTTTCTCCATACACAGTTGATTCTAATATAGTTTTAGGCTACAAATAGAAAAAAACATTATAATGGCCAAGTCTGTAAGCAATAATTTCAAAGTGATAGAACAAACGGCACGGCATTTACTTGAAAAACCGGTCAGGTTATATATTTTTATTGTTCCGAAATGATATACCATAACCAACTCTCCTTGAAGAAGTTGCTTTGATCGAGAAATTTTTTTCTTATTGGATTGTCCTTGCGAAATCGTTGCGTGAAGGTCGGAATTCGATTCGTGACTAATTTAAAGCAGACAAAGGAACTCAGATGCAAAATAGTTTAATAACATTTTGTAAAAGAACACGCAAAAGTTTTTATAGGCTTTTAGAAAAGAATGTTCCGTAAGTTATTAGTAGAAAGATGATGAGAAGCAGACGTAAAAAGAGAGCTACTATAAATTACTTGATTATGGAAAGCTGTGGTCTTGTGTTACCGGAAAGTCTTGTGACATTTTCATGTTAGAACCTCATAGCGTTTAAGCTAGTTTTTACTGTAGTTGCTGATTGAAAAATTGGCTTTGTTGTAAAAAAATTGACTATGCTAAAGAAAAAGAATCATAAAGCATGATGAAAAAAACGTGGTTTTGTCACCGATAAAGATGAAATAATCGTGTTATAAAATTCAAAGTTTATTAAAACAAAAAATGAATAAGGCAATCATGATCGTAAGGATAATTGGATTAGATTATGCATTGATGATAGTAGCACTTATGCAAATACGTGTGTGTATATATATATATATATATATATTTATACGTGTCAGTATTACTAAAAATTTTATTTGCTATTTTGATTCTCCTACTACTGTTATTTCGTATATTCATACATTTTAATTATTTTTTAAAAACAGTTATGATTTATTATTAAACATTATTATTATTTTGATTTACTTTATCAATGACCTAATTAATTAAACAAATTTCAATTAAATTCGTTTTCTTAAAATTGAAGAATATGAAATTATATAATATTATTTCTTTTTATATTTCATATTTATTCTGTAGAATTACCTACATTTTTATATCTTAAAGATTATAAGCACATTTTGATATACATATATTCAAGATAAAAGATATTATTGAAATTGGATAAATTAAATTTCATTAATCTGTAAATAAAAATAAATGCAGATTTTGAAATATATCAGGCTATTCAGGCCGGAATAACTCGAGTGCATAGCAGAAAGTACATCGAATTGTTGTCTTGAAATGTGGATAATATACTGATGACAATTTACAATCAATCTAGATGATAAATTATGTCAGGTGTGACTTATTACCAGCACCAATGAGTGATTCGTGGCCGCATGTGCGCCCAACTAGCTTGTCATGCAATTAACAATTTTGCACAAGGAACCGCTCGTTTACGTACGCGATCGCGTCAGAATGTGGAGGTGTGCGACGTCGAGGACGACCTGGGACCGTTATGACTCTTTTCGATACCAGTCTCGTCCCAACGGCCGCTCGCGAACCTCGAGACGTGAAAATTGCCGATTATTCGACGAGTGTCTACAACTCGGGAAATTTGCACAAAAAAAAATAAGTAAAATATTTGAGAGTGTTCGCGAAAGATAATTATTTGCCTTGAACTTGAGATTTTTCAACGTGACATTTTTTAAAATTTATTTCATAATTTACTTTTCCTTTTATGAATAAATAAAAAGTTATAACTAAAGTTCTTATTACTTTTATTAAATTAATTGTTAAGTTTATGTTAAAAAGCCTTATTAGATTTGTGATTTTTGATAAAGTGCACGTTTGAAGGTGAAAATTATTTTGAACTAATAAAAAAAATATCTCGCCATGAAGATAGTATGCAGTTTGATGATGATTTTAATTTTTCGACAAGTAAGCGATACTTATTATGTGTTAGTATATTTGAATATATTGGTAATCAATCTCTTCAGAGTGAGCTATTGTATTATTTAACACTACTATAACACTACTACGTATAAAATAACATCTAGTTGCTACTTTTATATCTCAAATACAGTAATTAGAAATTTTAGTTTGAGTTAAAATTATTTTATATTATCTGATAAAATATATTTTTTTTACTTTTAAATTAATTTGTGTAATTTTAATTTTGCATGATTTTGTATGTTATTTCCAGTTCACTTTGATCTTTAATGTTATATTAATAATGTTATATTTAATGTTATATTAATAATATTCTCACTCAATCGGTTTTCGTATATACATTCACGTTATAGCTGTAATCGCGACTAACGGCACGGAGAACTACATACGTATATTCGCATGCTTCAGGAAATGTTAATTAAAATTCCTCACTGCTCCAGGCCATCGCCGGAATCGTTAGGAAGCCGCCGGCATTTTCAACACCAGTATACTCAAATTCGTATCTCCCTGCTGCCATGCAGGTGAGTTACTTCACTTAATTTTAACGAGAGATCCTGAACTTTATGCTCTCGTCCGCGCTTCTCATCTCGCGTAATAGTTTGGATATATTTTACACGTTTAATGTTTCTTTACTAATTTATTATCACACGTATCCTCATTTAAAAGTCTTTACGTCTGTATAGTAATATTAGAAACAAAATTCATTATTTGCACCATTTTTATGAAGATAATAACTTTTTAGTTTAATACAAAAATGTCAACAATTTTAATACAATTCTAAATATAATTCCGTAATATAAATTTTCTTTCTTTAATACATAGAATAAAAGAACAAACAGATAGTATATGGATTTGTTATGGATTCATTAAATTTTTGTAATATGGAAAAGAAATATCGAAAGAAGCGCAGTTTTACAATTTCACTTCTAAATTAGGTAATTTTTCACGCGGTTGAACAATTGAAATTACTTCAAGAGGAAGAAATGTCGCAAGAATCGGTAGCAACTAAACCGCCGACATCGACAACTCAGTCAATGACATATCAACCGCAATTGACGACATCCGAAGAGACTTCCGTGAATACAACTGCTACAACCACAAAAGTACGCGATGAAAAAACAGAAACTTCAGAAATGGTAACTTCGATTCCGATAAAACAGACATCGAGTCAAGGATCATCCGAGATTTACGATAATCTTACAGAAGCCATTCAACACGCGGAAACTTCGACTTCAAGTGGTTTAGTTGGCGAAGAGTCACCTGAAGTAAACGAAGAAATGGCTGAAATAAATTATGAATTATCGGTCACACCGGAAATGAATCACGAGTTACCGGAACCTGTGCAGGAGACCCAAGAATCGAATCAAGAGCTTCCAGAGAAGAGCGAAGAATTCTTAACCGTTGAAAATTCCTTCAGTGAAACGCCCAAAACTAATACTTTACAACACGACAATGTATCGCAACAGCAATCGACACAAATTTCTGTCACAAAAGCTATGGCTAGTCAGAAAAAGAAGGAACCGACCGTCGATAGCGTTGTGGATGAAATTTATGGGATCGTAAAAACGACCACTTCCCCGTTCAGTGAGGAATCGGATATTACTAGTGAATCGAAAAGTGCGATGGGAATTTCGATCGACAAGATGGAGACCATTGAGGATGAAGAAGAAGAAACAAGGTGATAACTTTTTGCATTATAATCATAATCAAAAAGGGTTGTTGTACCTACTGCTAAAAAAAAAAAAAAATTAATCGAATTTTACAAGAGTTATTTGATATACATATAACTGCAGAAAGAAATATTTTTCTACATCTTGTGTATCAATATTATATTTGACTCTTATTTTTAATTTCTACAAAAGAAATCCTAAATATAACAAAGAACATATTGTATAATTTAATTGTTACCGATCTAAAAGAACTTGAGAAAACACAAAAGTGAATAAATACTAAGATTAAATCTTAGAAAGTTAATAAAGAACTGTTTAATGAATCTTTTCTGTGTCTTTGTTGCCGCAGGTTCACTCTGTTGGGTGAGAAGGTGTCTCAAGTACCACGGCCAAGTTTGAACAGCTACTTAAAGCGTACTAAAGTGCCAGCCAGACCGGCTCTTCAACAACTGGCGAATCTTTACGACGCTCTCAGCAAGGATGCGCGAAAGCAAGGATTCGCGCGCTTTGCCGGTTATTCAGACGAAATTCTGAAGAACCTGCATTCATCAGCCGAGGGTGGTGTTGGACCACAGCTGAAGAAGCTGCTAGAAAAAGTAATAGAGCGGAATGAGCTCACTAGAGATGACGCAAAGATAAAGACATCACAAGCGCTACGTGATCTCGACGATCCTGCCAGCGCGCTCAACAAGGATTTGAGACGTCTGTTACCTTTACGTTTTACGCCCTGATTCCTCGACAGAAGAAATTCTTATAATTTGAAAAACAAAGATACAAAACGTAATTTTTGTATTTTTGCAACTTTTTAGCAGTATAATTTATTTTGTTTATAAAAGAAATAGTTTTTATTCGTTACATTGTTATGTCTTATTAAAAAAATTATAATAATGCTTCTTTGAACTTTAAAAACTTTCTTTCTGTAAAAACTTTCAGCAAGCCAAGAGATACGGATATAAATATTTAATATGCCTTATTAGGAATTATTTTATATAATAATTATGTTTTATAAGCCCCTCATTAATTATTTTATAAACCATAAATTATTTTATCAATCACTTTTATATATATACTAAAATATTTTTTGAGATATAATTTTTAATAAAAATTATGAAATTTTATGAAAACAAATATAAGATTTATTGGTTGAAACGTTTTATTTGCATTTATTAACACAGATATTGTGTGAAATTACTTCAAAATTTCTATATTTTTTAATTAACAAAATTTCTTCTATGGGTTTTTATATTTTAGCAGAAATTGATAATGAAAGTGCCAACATTATATTTGATATATGAAAGAAATATATTGGATTATTGAGAATAAATGCATGATTTAATCGATTATTGAGAATAATATGCATGATTTAATCAATTTATATATTTGTATATATAAACTACATTATATAATGGCCATTGTTATTACATTTTTTATATTATTTTTTATATTAATATTTATTTTAATTTTATTTTACTATAAATTACTAATTCTTTCAGCTCATCAGACCCATTCAAAATTGGTGGATGTTTTTTTTATATATGTGTATCTAAATGAAAAAGGCCAAATTATTTGCAATTCGTTTTCAGCATGTGTTTATTTAATAATGATAATGATGCTGATGATGTTTCTTCATTTATACCATTTTGTAATTATTTTCATTGCTATATCGATAGTATCACCTGCGAGAGAGAAGTAAAGTTTATCAGATTTTTCATAAGAAACTATTAAAAAAAGAATAGTTAAACAAATATTTATTATTTTATCTTTAATTATTTCTAAACATATTTTCTCTAACAATGCTTTATATTTATTTTTTTAAAAATATTTTTCTATATTTAAATAAAAAATCGTTAATATTAGTAATTTTAAAATAAACAAAAATTATATATGGTATATATAACATTTTGATTTCGATTATCATCAATCACTGAAAAATTGGAGTGAATATTGTAAATACGTTTAGAAAAATTATAGTAAAAAAATAGATATAGCAAAATAGGAGCAATTAATGCGACGTTTGTGAAAAATTGTTAGAAATCAATATCACCTTTCGGTTCTGTCGGATAAAGTTTCGTGGAAAAGGTGAATGGCCGTTCGACTTCGTGAAATATTCTATTATTAATCTCGGTTGTGTTGAATTTAGTTTTTTGGACTAGCGATTTCTCAAGGGCATTCAGGAAGAGTTCCCATCTAGGCTTGAAATAATCCGCCATCACTCCTGACCACTGTTTATTCGCATAGTCTCTGATCTCGCCGTTTGGGCCCCAGAGGGTTATCTGATTTCTTGCATTGTATTCATAGGATCGCCTTTCTTCCTCATCGACAGCCATACTTTTTGCTTGAGATAACCAGGTACCCAGCAGAAAATTATTTCCCGACGCTAGAATAGACTCGAGATCATCGAAAAGTTCCAATAAAGCGTTCGCAGATGATCTATAAAGTGTTAATATAAATAAAACTTTTTAAATATTACATTACAAGAGCTGTTATTATACAATAATAATTATGCGCTAACTGTGCTAGAAATTTTATTTTAACAATTCTTTTTCTATTTTCAATCTTATAGATTCTTATTTTATTTAATGTGAGAAAGATAAGCATTTATATAATAGAAGTTAAGAAAATAATATTATGCATAATATAAAATATACACTCACCTAAAGACAGTAATATTCTTGTTTTTATAAGAGTCTAATACAATCGTATATAGATCATCAGCCATTAGTTGGAGAGCTTGCCTAGTTATATCGACCACGTCATGTCTGTAGAGGGTACTGTTTCTTCTACCGTATCTCGCTTTTAAAAATACATTCCACATAGAATAGAAATTTTTTCGGTTGTACCAAACCTATATATTATGTGAAAAAAATTGTTTTATTCCATAATTTAAGATTTTAATACGCAATAATTATAATATAATGCATTTTTTGTCTCAATATTTAAACTTAATATTTTTATCTAATTTAATTTTTTTTAAAATTTATATTTCATTATGTTTCTGTATATTAAATTTTTGCATTTAATTGTTTGTATTAAAAATATAATTATGAAAAGTTTTTTATCGATCATATGCATCAATTACAATTTTCAATATATGTATTTATACCCATGGCGAAATATTTAAACTTGGTCGTCTGGTAATGACGTAATGTCCTCTGATTCTTTGCGAGCCGCTAAAATTATAAACTGTCCTGCCAAGATATTGCCAAGTAGCCACCGCGTATTCGTTCCACGCGCCGTATCTTCGGGTAGCATAACTTTGGAACCTGTCGATCAACGATCTTCCGTCGTATTAATTTAATTAATTAAACGAGCTTTTAATTAACGAGCCCTTTACGTAAGTGCAAGTCCATCCTGTTGATAGATTATTGAAACACGCTAAAGCTAAGTTAAAATAATATTTCTTCGAGGAAAATCTGTCGTTGCATATTGAAACGTACATACATAGAAATTGCATGAAACACGCATTCTCACCAAGCATCAAGGTCGACGGGCTCGTGACGATACGCCATCTCATTCATTAATTCGTAAATCACGTAGTTCTGGTTGATGCCCTCGGGTGTCAGACCGGTTCCTACCATCGTACTGCCATTCATATTCCTACCTTCGAATGTGCGCTGGAAAAAGAATTAACTAAATACCCGTAACTTATGTTCTATCTAACTCGCCATCTTAATTTATGTGACAGTTTTTTAATTCTACAGAATTCTTATCAAATTGAAAAATTTTCAAGGCAACGTTTAATTATGATTTGATACGTGATAAGATAAATCTGAAGTAAAAAAGTAAGATAAGTTTACTTGCGTTGATTTATTTTCTAATATAAATATTATATATATTTGAAAGATAATTAAAAGTCAGATACGTTAGAAAGTTGTTGCATTAAAATTTTGAAACATTATTTATATTCGTGGAGATACAGAGACTATATTGTAACTATTTTGTAAGTCATTTTTTTAACTAATATATTTGATGAAAATTATAAAAAATATTACAGAATTGTCACTAATTATAAAAAATAATATTATCATGACATGTTATAGATGATACAGTAGAGAAAAAATCGACTCTTAAATTCTTTAACAAAAAGAAGAATGATTTAAGAAAATTGCTGATTCTTACATACTTGATTAATGATTTGTGAAGATCCGAACATCCCCAAAGTGCCACCAAAGTTGTGTAGCATGCACCAGATAAATGGTTGACCATAATATGATTTTAGTCGGCCGTATTGTGGGAATTGTTCCGATTGCAAATCCAATATCAACATTCGTCCCTACGCAATTAATACAACATATTTTGAAATAAAATGCGCAATGATTATTATAATATATATCGGTATATATAAATTATTTTTTTATATTCAGAGAAAAAGTATATTTGATAGTATTATTTTATGTTCTCAGGGTTTTACTTTTTGAATGTGTGTTTAGCAAACGCATTAAACTGTTAAATAACGATTACATCGTTACATGAATATTTTATAAATTGGTAAGGACAAAACATACAAAACATTTTGCCGTTTTGTAGAAATTATTCATGTAGGCATTTTAACTATCAATGTGTTTGCTTATCAACGATCAAGATTTTTTCTACTAATAATCTAAGCTTACCATAGGTACCGAGGTCAGAAAGGATTTCACTCTAGGTTCCGTCCAAAATATAAAATCATGTACGAACAGCCAAGCTTGCATCAACCTTCCAAAAAAATCGCGCATAACATATTTGATGTAAAAACTTGATTATATATAATATGCAACAATAAATAAATAATACCCCGAAATAATCGCCGAATTTGAATCTAATCCTAAATGTATATTGAATCTTCTTTGTCTTAAACTAATTCTAATTAATTTACTTACCATATCGCTTTAGGATCGACTGCGTTCATAGCCGCGAAAACTGCATGGCCGACGTTTCTCAAGTAGATAAGTTCAGTGTTACCAGGCTCGTTCTCATTAAAAGTGTCGCAATTGTAAATGTGATCGGTACCGAATTCGTTGATATACTATAGCAATGAAATATTATTCATGTTTCTCCGTCATGTTAATTATCTCTATCGAAATTATTTTAACTTACCATTCGTAAGAACTTTTCTCCAATGGTGCGAAATAACGGATCCGTCGGTTCTAGCAAATAGGGACTGAAAAAAAAAATTGTTTCTACTAACTTAATTTTATGATTTTATGATAATTAAGTATATGATTTTATTTCGAACATATTTCTATGGCAAATATTCAATAATGTTTTATTTATATTGTTAATGCTTTTGTTAATTGTATTTATATTTTATTCGCAATACGAACATATATTATGATAAATTATTTTAGATTATTATTAAAGGAAAAAAGAGATAGAAGGATATATATACTAGGTTATTATAACTAAATTATTTTGATCGTACCAACAATATTTGTCTTCAAATTTGTTCCAAGGATCGATCTTCGTCATATTAGCGTTTGGAAAAAGCCTAACGAAAGCTCGTGGCACATGACCAGCAAAAGCAGGTAATACTGGAACGATTCCAAGATCCCTCATTCTTTGAAGAATTTGATGTTGTAGACGTATGGTGTGATTATGCCAATTTGTTGATAATGGTCCGCCAAAGCCACGAATATTGCCCATCCTCGCCCTAAAGTATTGCAATAAATATATTCTACCTTCTGCATAAAAAATTTATGAAATGAAAAACAAATGAATACTCTCATACCAGGGTAAAAAAGCAGGACCACCCAAATGCTCATCGATTTCTTCTTTTGTAAGGTTCAATTCTTGATACAGTCTTTGCCAGATCGCCTCTTGCGCAGTAAAAGCGAGGGCAAGATTGATTCCATTAAGAGCCATCCAATCGATATTTCTTTCCCATTGTTCCCACTGCCACCAGGCCGAGCTATAACCTACAGTGCACACGTTCTGATAATATCTAAATCTGAAAAATGATGAAATACTATAAATATACACTGCCGTAAAGTTAGATGTCAAATTATCACGAATCAAGTTTCACACGTCATATTACCTATCATTAGATGTAATTTTAACTCGAACTTCTGGTAATGTGTTAGGTAGAGTAATCTGTGTACCATCCCACGATATATAAACATTGCAATAGTTCTTCAAGTAATAATGCAAACCCCACGTGATCGCCACTCCTGAAGTACCACGAATTTCGATTTCTCCTAGAGGATTTTTTGTTATCTGTGAAAAAACAAGTAAATCGACAGGATTATTCCTCTGTGTAAATTAAGTATTTATATTACAAATGAACATATAATTGTACTCGAAAGTAAATGTTATACCTTGAAAGTGTCTTTGCCAATGGGTCCCAAATCGACATCTACCATCATAATAAATAATTTAGATATCTCCTTGCCCAGTAATCTTTCCGCGACATCTTTAGCTGCTTTCGCCTGAATTTCCGGCGAAGTATGCGATCTTATATGGCCCAAAGTAACCTGAAACGCTATTCATACTTTTAGCCACAAGATTTTGAGTGCTATTTTGTTTAAAAAGTAATTAAATTATTGAAGACAAATAAAGAATGTTAAGTGCATTGATTGAATAATTTATTTGATAACATAATCGTTATCTATATTTTAGACAATTTTATTTTGCAATAACAGAACAAATTTAATCAATTTTACTTACCATCTGACTTGTAACATCGACTAGACGATATAAATAGTCCAAATATTAAGATAGATAATTGTAACCATGATATTACAGTAATATTCATTCTGATAAACTTCAACACGACAACTGACGCGCATAAAAGTAGGGAGATAGAAAGAGCATGATCGTACGTTGGAACGTATTAACATCCCCACTCTTATTTCTTATCTGCTTAGGCTATAATAACCATTAGTGGCTCTTGACGATACAATTGCATTCATAAAACACGATCATATTGGCATTAACACACACTCTCGTTCATCGTTCAAAATTGAATCATTTATGAAACGCACGATTTATGCGCAAATTTATTATTTTATTTTATATGTATATTCTCATATATTTATAATTAGTTATATAAATAAAAAAATATATGCTTGGAAAATATTATCGGTATGTTCTTATCATCAGAGTTTAAGGTCGTATTGTAAAAAAATATATAAAATACGATAGTTAAAAAATAAGTTTTTTTCATCATTTAATATATGCACAGATAAGCACATTATTACTATTGTGGTATATCAAAATTATTTTTTTATTTTTATGATGCTTGTAATAAAATGTATAATAAGAAAAGAGAAATTACGAAATTATAAAGATTCTCTCGTTTTTTAATGTATTAAAAAAAAATTAAAGTATTTTTAAAAATTTTTCAGATATTTTCAGTATTGAAGCAAGTAATTGGAAATTATATATTTCAAGGATTAAATAGCAAATTAACAGAAATAGATAATAAATTTGATAAACAGTTTTGTACATTCAAAAAATTTCATATGGCTTTCAAATTTTGAAACGGCTTAGTGTTTTCACTCATGCCGATAATTAAATTGAACACTATGACATTTAATTTTACTGTGGATTTATTTAACACTGTCACACCGATTAGAAACAATGCCTGTAATTCTACAAATTTTAAATTTTTTATTATTTTATCTCTATACTAGTAAATTTCTAACGTGAAAGAAAGTTTAAGAAAACTTACAATTAGTTATTTCGGCGTTTCATATAATGTGTCAATCCCGATAGTAAATCAATATTTCTATCAATATTATTAAATAATGTAATTATTATAATATTATTTTTATGTGATTTATTTCTGTTAAGTGGCATAATTAAATTATTAATATAAGATATAAAATCATCGATATGAAAATTTGATAAAAAAAGGTTAGATTTATTTACAAAATTTATTTACTGTAAGGATTAAAATATCTGAAATATACAAACATATAATTTATTTATAATAATTGCTATAGAATGCATAATTTTCAAAAATGCATGTCAATACATTCTTAAGATATAATTAAGATATTCATTATTTTTTATAATAATTCTTTGTCTAATTCTTTATAAATAGTAATGTAAATAATAATAAATTCTGCTATCGATTTGACTTCTATTGTCTTAATATAAGATTTATTTATTATTATTTTTTTTATCCACAGATATGCGGTTAGCTATTCTCGTCACTGACAGTACGTAAAAGTTTCAAATCTTTGTGTGCAGAAAATAGCTGGCTCAAAGCAGGAATATAGTAATCAGGATAAGTATCACTTTCTTTTTGTGCTTTTTCTAGAGAATCGTTTCCCGTACCGACAAGAAGTTTCTTAAATCCACACATAGAGGCAAATCTCATGTCTTGATGAACCCTACATTTATATGTACGAATTAATAATTAATAATTAAATTTTTTTTAGATAGATGTTCAAATAATAATATAGATGTGTAACACATATGTATGTATAAATAAATATATATTTTTTATAGAGTAATAAAACTTGTTAATAGTGTAAACGTCAAAAAGAAAAAATAAGTATAATAAATTGAAAAATTTTATTATTATATTTACTCACGAGTCACCGATGAATAAACATCTTTGTGGATCGGTCACATTGCATTTATCTAAAATGTAATCTTTTAAAGTTGAGCTAGGTTTGCCACATGAAATCGAACTTTTTCCGGTTTGTGTACTGATAAGACGCACAAACGGTCCAACACCTAGTAATAAGAAAAAAAAGAAAAGATTATATATCAATATAATTTTACAAATATTCTTCAAAACATTTTCCTATGCCACATGTACGTGTGTTTACTTTGTATATTCCGTTGTATACAGAGTGTCTCATAATTGACGAAGAACCTGTTATTAGTAGATTCTTGAGATCATTTGAAGACGATTTTTCCTAAGCGATAACGTCAAGACATCAATAATTTCTGAGTTATAAGTGATTGAAAAAAGGATGCTTTTCATAAACTAAACTTTTTGGAGTTAAAAGATAACTAAAATTATCATACAGTCTTCAGTTAATTTCAAATAGAGTTTACTCTAACAAAATTTAAATTTAAAGCTTAATTAAAAAGATATACGATGAACAAAAATTGAAAATTTGCAAAAAATTATGACGTCTCTTGACAATTTCGCTGAAGAAAAATCATTTTAAAATGATTTCAAGAATCTACCATCAGCATGTTTTTCGCTAATTACGGGACACCCTATTATAATATAACCTCTCATATATATATATATATATATATATATATATATATATATATATATATATATATAGTATAATAAAACCTCTCATATATATATATATATAATATTATACATAATATTATGTATAATATTACATATAATATTAATTATTCTTTTCTTTATAAATGAGAAGCAAGTGCTTTTTTATGTTAAGAAATGTGCGTAATTATAAGAATTATAAATTTGTAATTAATAAATAATGTAAATATTTTAAATATTTTGATGTTAAAAAAGTGCATGTTTATATTATTTATAATATTATCAATATACTCACCTAAGATTTTTACTTTAGAATTATTTACTGATTCTATGTATATCCATTCTTCCGTTCCTCCTGATAGAAACAATACTTCTTTACGTTCGAGACATGATATGGCTAAAGCTAGTTTTGACCAATTGCATCTGCTATCGAAATCCAAAATTACAGCTTTAATCGATGGCCGATCCAAGATGTCCTTTACGGTCGAAGCAGGTTTTTTATCGTAAACTTTTGGCTACGTAATAAAAATTTAATCTATTATCAATTTTACATGGTTTTATCTAAATCAGAATTTTCGCATTGATAAAAAGTTAGTTTTCAAATGTATTGTTGACTTTATATTACTTATATGAAACTTATTAATTATATCGGAAAATTTTAAAAAGAGAAAGAGTTATTTCATTTATTTACTCACTTCCTTTTTTGTTATTTGTATTCCGGCTTTTTCTAAAGCGTTCCGCGATTCATCCGAAACAATAGCGAAAACTTCGTCGTGAAAATGGATCTTATTCAAATACCAGATCATCACTTTGACGATATTAATAACATTGTCCTGTAACGTTAGCGTTTCTATTAATTTTTGATTTTTAAAAATACTAATTTTGATATTTTTTTACATTATATCAGTAGTATCTCGCATATTATATATTCATATATTAATATCACTTTTTTACAATAAAACTGCCTTGAAATCTTAAAAATGAATGACATACATATTATTAGTGTCATTTTAGTATTACTGCGACTAATGAACTGAATATTTATCTATTATTGAATAATAAAATTGAGATATGTATTTTAGTACACATATGCATTATAATTTTTGAAATTATACTATTATTATATATCGGTACCTTATTGAATTGTACATGAATTACATAAATTAATTATGAATATAAAAGCTAATTGGATATAATAATAATAAGTAAGTTTCAAGAATTTATTTTTGATATGTCCACAAATTTATCTTATATGTCTACACATACAAAACATTATAATAGTTATGCGAAACACAAACTTTTAAATAGAAAGATTCATAACAAGAGAAAGAGATTCGTTGATTGGTATAAATTTTATATAAAACACAATCAAAATAATTATCAGATAAAACAGATGTTGCATTACTTACTGGATTTAAATTCAAACCAGCATCTCTAGCTCTGTCACAATAAGTTTGATCCGTATTCTCGCTATTATTTGTTACCAAATATATCTTTTTTCCCAATTTTTTCAATATTGCTAAAGATTCAAAAGCGCCTTTGATAGGATGATAAATATTCCACACGACTCCTGAGAAATACATATTATTAATTGCAATTTTTTTACATAATTTTAATTTAATTTTTTACATAACTTTATATTAAAAATAAGATGTAATTATAAGTATACAGGATGTCCGGTAAAGATTGAATCAACGTTTGTGAGCAGGTAAAGCGCATTAAACTGAACAGAAAAGTCCTTTACCATTTTGCGATTTTTGCAATAATTATTGAGAAATTAATTAAAAAATATCGACCAATTCGTGCGAGTATTAACACGTGACAAGAAAAGCCAGCCCGCTGTCACGCGGTTGCTAGTCGCACGCATATAGTCCAGTAAATATAGACTTTGAAAATGAATTAATTGTAAGTGGTACTTTCTTTTCGCCAAAATGTTAGGAAGGTGATTAGAAATAAAATGTGTATGTTTGAGACTCGCGACTAGTTTCGGAAAGTTGTAAAAAAAAGACATAAAGATGAGAAAAACAGGTTTTTCGCATGTGCAACGAAACGTATACATTTTACAAAAAAAAGTTTCAAATGAAAAATGTAGGTTTTGAAAAGATCTACAAAATGAGCCGCAACAAGTTAAAATCGGTTCACGCGGTTAGTTGCAAAAAAATTAAAACCGTCAAAATAGGTCTTTTTTCACTTATTTATTACTCATAAAGATTTGACGATGACTTTAAAAATGTGGTACGATGTAGGCCGTAAAACGTTAATTTATTACTGAGATAATGTAAGTGTCAGCAGTTTAAAGATGCAAATTTGATATCACGTATGTACGTGCGAGGCAGCGGATAGCGTCGAGCGTCGCTTCCCCCACTCCATCGCTATACGCGTTTTCCTCGTACGTCGCAATTTTATAACATTGCATAACTTAAACTTTTAAAGTTATAGATTTGAAAATTTAGAAACACTAAATTCAACTCTTCTGCTGGACTTGGTGCTAGTTTCAGCTCTTAATGTTAACAATTAGAGCTACAGTGAATTTAAAAAAAAAGAAGTTATTTCGGTTGTAAATAGAGGTAGAATAAATTTTTCTTTTTTTAAATTTGTGTAAAAATAAAGGCTATCGATTAGTTTTTACGCCAATTCTCTATGATAAAAATTAAAAGAGTTATTCCATTTGTTAAGAAGAAAAAAACGTACCTACTTTTTGCAGCCAGATAATTTAAATTATAAAAATCGCTTTGTTTCAAATTGTACATGATAGTACAACTCTTAAAGAATAAAAAGCACCCAAGTTCGTTACTGTGCCACTTGCTAAAGCTGAAGAAATTAATTTTTTCGGAGACGAGTTTTTAACAAACAAATAGCTTTTTGCAAAAACTAATAAAGATTTCGGGCTAAAATTTTACACACTTTTTTATCATCGCGAGACCCATATCGTACCACATTTTTAAAGTCATCATCAAATCTCTCTTTATGCGTAATAAATAAGTGAAAAAAGGCCTATTTTGACGGTTTTAATTTTTTTGCAACTAAACGCGTGAACCGATTTTAACTTGTTGCGGCTCATTTTGTAGATCTTTTCAAAACCTACATTTTTCATTTGAAACTTTTTTTTGTAAAATATATACGTTTTGTTGCACATGCGAAAAACCTGTTTTTTTCATCTTTATGTCTTTTTTTTACAACTTTCCGAAACTAGTCGCGAGTCTCCTAACATTTTGATGAAAAGAAAGTGCCGCTTACAATTAGTTCATTTTCAAAGTCTATATTTACTGGACTATATGCGTGCGACTAGCAACCGCGTGACAGCGAGCTGGCTTTTCTTGCTACGTGTTAATACTCGCACGAATTGGTCGATATTTTTTAATTAATTTCTCAATAATTATTGCAAAAATCGCAAAATGATAAAAGACTTTTCTGTTCAGTTTAATGCACTTTACCTGCTCACGAACGTTGATTCAATCTTTACCGAAAAAAAAAAAATATATATATATATACACAGGTGTGTGTATATAACAGTGATGAAAACCTACATTTGAAGCACAATTCAAAACGATAATAATAATATGATTGAATGTTCAACTTTTGATAACATCGCAGACATCCAAATATTTGTCCAGTATTTGTATTTTATGTTATTTAACCGTATTTACATTTATATTTTATAGAATCTATTATACAGGATACTTTTTACATTTAAATATCTATGTTTTTATGACGATATTTTTGAAACATGTATAAGAAAGAAATTAAAATTTGATTCGAAGGAAAATGGATATTATGATAAGACAGAAATTTTTATCGATATCTTTTCTTAACATTCAACAGTTGTTTACATTTTAATCTCTACAATCTTAATCTTAGACTGATTTAACAGAGGAAATTGTTTTTATGTGAAAAAAATGGAAAAATATAAAATTCTCATGTGTATGCGAATATGTAGATATTTCGAGAAAGTAAATATTTACGACAAAATCATTTTTTATTAACTTGAATATATTTTTGAATTTGACAAATAAATGTTTTTTTTATATATTATTCCTAAATTGTCAGTCCACTGTATGTATATCAATCGTACGTCTCTTTCTATGACATTATCTTGATAAGCAGGGATTACAGAGATAATGTTATAAGTTTTAAACGAGTAATAAATTGTGACACAATCAGTTGAGATCACATGTTCTTGCATTACAATCAGAGATTAGAAAATATTCTATTTAAAATGTATTAAAATTAAACAATTAAAAAATTTTTGCATATTACATTCCTTATTTCTTATTTAATGGATTGATCGTAATATAAGAATTTTTTTAAATCTTATTACAATACTTAATTATTTTTGCAAAGATTCTCTTAAGAAGAATCTAATTTGTTTAATAATTCTATAATAGCAGAAAATAATACGAAAATAAGAAAGAATTTGACACGCGCAGAACTATTTTTTCAAAAATGTAAATAATTTTCAAATATAAAAAAATGTATTTATAATATCTTGTTTATTACAATATTCATCAAATAATTTTTTTTAATATTATCAAAAATAGCAAACATTACAGATGTTTAAGTTAGATAAAACTACACACACACATATACAGAGTGTCTCAGAATTCGTGGACACGGAGTGTACAATGTGATTGTTCGTGTCAAAAGAAGCAACTTTTTCCTCAGCAAAAATTTCGAGGCATCAATAATTTCTTAGTTATAAGCAATTGAAAAAGACGGGTTTTTCGCAAACTGTGTGTGTGTGTGTGTGTGTGTGTGTATATTATATTATATATCAAAGTTTAGAAATATATAATCTTTAGTATAATCCTTTTTAATTATAATGTTTTCGCTACAATGAACACACATTCTGTTAAGATTTTATAAATTTGACAAAAAATTTATTATCTCTAAAAATAATGTAGATAATTATAAATGAATTTTATATAGAATATTTCTACAGTTAATTCATGAAGTATGAAGTGTATTAAATTAAAGAGTATGAAAAATAGAACTTATTTCGTTACTTACCGTCGATGTCAGATAGAACTATGTCGAAAGACGTTAAAAACTCCTGCAATTTTTCAGCTGAAAACTGGCTAAGATCCTTGGTCTTTTGCATGGTGAACTGCTTGTGTATAAACACGTTCGACAGTGATGTTATTTTCTCTCTAAAGTATCTGCAGTTCTAGTTTTGTTAACAAATCTTATTTTACGCGCGATGTGAAGCTTTCTGATACGGTCGAGTTTTGGAGACTGCTTTTAAAGACTAGCGGCCGCATTATCTAAACGATTATCAAAACAGCACAAGTATAAAGAGATAATTGAGTATTCATTTTGATAGCATCGCAGACACGTCCAAACATCATCAAAATTTATAAGTAACGTTGTTTTGCGAAATATACATTTATATTTATTTGCATGGCGTCAAAGATGTATCCTGACATCATAAGAAAATAAATAATCTTTTTAACGTAAAGCAAGTCAAAGTTTTACTTGTGTATACTATAGTATATAGAGCAAGGCTATATCAATGCTCTGTATGAACAATAAACTTTGGTATGTGCAAAACATATAAAAACATTAAGACACATATTGTGTGTTGTTAAGGCCGCCGCACACACTTTTACATAACGCATAGTGCATATACATAAGGAAACTGATTGATCTATAAACACATGCATAATGAATTCAACCAATCGAATTCCTTATGTATATGCATTATGCGTTATGTAAGTATGTGTGGCGGCCTTTAAAATAAGATTTAATTGAAATGATAATAGATAAGAATTCTGTTAGATGATTAAGATATAATGAAACTTTTTATAAAATCGTGAACATTAAGAAGAGTACAAAAGGCATAAAGAGCTAATAAAATAATAAATTAAACAAATAATTAATATATTAATATATGATATCCAAAATTATGTCTTATTACAAAGAAAACAATGAATTATATAAATTATTAAAGAATTTAGTAATAAAATGTGGTTTCAGTTTAATTTTTCAAGCCAACTTTAGCGCAAATAACATACAAAAAGGTATAAACACTGCAAGATTACAATATAAATCAATCTATATAAAGTTCAACATTAAAAAATCAAGAAATATTTTTGAATGTAATTATTTACGGTGAAGATGCCTTGAAAAATGAAGCCGAAACGTCCGCATTTTATTACTAGATTCTTTAATAATTTTGTATAATTCATTGTTTTCTTTGTAATAAAACATAATCTTGGTTATCATATTAATATATTAATTATTTGTTTAATTTATTATCTTATTAGCTCTTTATGCCATTTGTACCTTTCTTAATGTTTTGTTATATGCTGCTTATATTTTTATATTTGATAATGTTTTTGAAAAATATAAATCTCTTGTTTGTAAATATTGTCAGAACGGATTTGCAGTTTCAACGATTAGGAAAAAAATAATAATTAAGAAAATCCTAATATATATTATTGAAATTTTGATTATTATATAATTGATATTAAAATTAAAAAATATGATTCTTGCTGTTTAGAGATAAGGTAAATTAACATAAATCGCGCAAACGCTTTTGTGGGTTAATAGAATTTCAATTTATTAAGTTTCTTTTCCCTATAGCGCCGTCAGTGTCTTGATTCTCATTTACAAAGGTATTATATAGCCGTAGCGGTAGTAACTAATAATCAGTAATATAATAATAAATCGTAATAATCGGTGATCAAGAATAATAATGACAATTGATGACAATGATGATAAAGATAATAATAATGGTAATAATATTAATAATATTAATAATAATAATAATAATAATAAAATAATAATAATAATAATAATCAATAGCGATACATTATGAACAATCGCATCGTACATTTAATCATCGTCTTCGTCGTCTTCCGACATACAGAAACCATTATCAGTTTTGTCCGCTCGTTTGAATTTTTATCGAAAAAAAAATAAAATTATGTTGTACGTACGTATTCACACACACACAGCGATAAGAGAAATGACTTAACTGCAAAATTATTTATCCTGACTAGACAAGGTGAACCCCATTATACTCTTACACGCGATACGCCGCACAGCAATTCGTAGGCTATCGGATTAACATTGTACACGTACATAGAAACATTCGTCGCACAACAAGCGTGGTAGCACAGAGAACCTCGTCATGATCGATGGTTCGATTAAGGATGTGTCTCTAATCAATATAATTCCCTAAAATATTCTTAAAATTTTTAATAAAATATCTATACAAAATTATAGACAGGGAATTTCTTAACATGTATTATTTTTTCAATGACGAACACAAAAAGAAGAAACACAAAAACAAGTTTTATATATATATATATATTGTACATATGAAATATTCCGTCAACCTATTTAAAAGATTAATTTAATGATAAAAAGTTTGCAAATATATCTTTTTATTTCTTTGAAGCTTTTTAATCTAACTTATTAAAATGTATGAAATATATCTCAAGATATATCCATAAATAATATAGTATTACTTGCAATTTTTTATGAAAATTTTTGAGAGGAGCTGTAACTAATATTTCAATGATAAATTTTATCTTAAATGAAATTGCATATTTATCAGTCAAACCTAAAAATACTGAATTTTTATGAAACGCGATATATTTTTGCATTAGAATAACGATGGTAATAAAAAAAACTGAAAACTTTGCTACACACAGATTGAAAACAATGCTTTCTTTTTATATTTTTTTATACCGTATCTATCAATCTCAACGTGTTTTTCTCATCGATTGACAACGATCACGACATGCTCTCTCATAGAATTCCCATTATTTTGTGAATCCACACACACACATACACACACACACACACACATACAAGATTTTCATTTTTTATGAAAATCGCTCAACGCTTCAAGCTCGCGACCGTTTGTTTCCTGCCAACGCAGTTATACGATATGGCCATTTTAAGTGACCGGGGATATTTTGTTCACACGAAAAAACTCGCGTGACGTAGGGAGAGATGGGATAAGGGAGGAAGCTTGATAGACCGATTAACTGATAAAGATTTTTAATAGTAATATGACGAATAATTAACGGTAATCAAACTAATCATAAATGTAAAGATCATTTCGTCATAATCACATAATTGTATTATTCTTAAATTTTTAATGATAGAAAACAATTTGTTATATATATATATATATATATATATATATATATATATATATATATATTATATACACAAATTGTCTACAATTAATTATTTTAATTTAAAATAAATATAATTATGTATATTAGCTTATAATAATTCAAATGCTCGATTCTTTATAATTCAATTTATAATGAAATTCTGTAATGAAATTAGTTACATTTTTATCTTTTTTTTTAAAAACATATCTCTCTTTATTATATTTTCATTGAAATATAATGTTTTTACCAGTGATATCTTTAAAAGGAATCAGTTTCACGCAAGTACCAACACTACATTATTTAGATAAAGTGCACCTATGCAAAATTGGTGCACACAGACGCAGCAATGTCTTTGAATATTCCTTCGTTTTTATTTATATAACTGTCTATGACGACCATGACATTTTGATATAGTACAGACTATAAAACAACAATGCATGTGCTATTTGTTCTGCTTTACACAGGGAGAGGCTGACTCTCTGCAATGTTTAAAAAGAAGAGTTTATATATTTCCTTAATACAAATATATTACATTATATCTTCCTAGTGGAATAATCGGTCAAAATTTGCTATTGAGTTATGCAAAATTTATAGTAGATATATTTTTATCAATTTTTTTGTATACGTTTCCAGATAACTATATTTCAAGTTGTATTTTTGTAAATATTGTATTAACGAAAAAATAGAATTGCTACATAAATAAATTATTTGCATATTTATTTTTTTTTTTAGAGAGATTAAAAATTTTTAATAAAATTGAAAATATCAGTTTGCAGTAATTTTAGCATTATAAGCGATTATGCATATTCGTATATAATATTTACTGATCACTATTAATTTTTATCACTTAACTGATATTAGTTTTTATCGCGCAACTGATTTTGACTTTTAGCTTATTATGTTTAGGTACTGCGTAGACTATAAAGCATCATAAATTTTAAAAAATAAGATTTAGATTTTTAATTTGTACTTATACATCTTGATTATTACTTAAAAAATTTAAGATGGGTATTTTATCATTCTAGACAGGAGATATGGAATGCGTAATAGTGGAATAATTCGTGCAAGAAAAAGATAATTTATATCTTTGCATATTGTTGTTCTGTTAAATTAGTATAAAACTCGTCCTTGTAATGAATTATGCAGGTATTAAACTGTTCACGTTTGTTGAATTATTAAAATACATAATCTCTGCAATGATAGTTGCTCACGATACGAAGTAAGCACTGTGTGCAGCGAGATAACCAATTAGTATCGCGAAAAATAGATAATGAATCGATTTGACTTTATATACCCTTTTAAAAAGAGAAACAAAGCATATTAAAAATGCTAGTAGCATTATTTAAGTTTGTTTCGCGTATTGCCTCCTCGGAAAAAATTCTTTTGTATTTGTATTGAGCTATATTAACATTCAATATGAAGTTTTTTAATAATCTAATTTAATAAGATTTTTCAACCTTGAATTATTAGTTTTGAAACGGTAATAATAGATGATATTAATAATTTTATATATATATATATATATATAGTTATATAAACAAATTTTAATTAAATAATGAACAATGCTTTCTGTATGATATTATGCGTTAAATCATTTAGTGACAATATAACTTCAACTTATAAATAATGTTACAATCTAACAAAAAATATATCAGTGACAATTTAGTGTTTTATTCAGAGCATTAATTATATGTTCTGTAAAATTTACAAAATATAAATACCGTGAAGCGGTAATATTGTGATATTCTTATATCAATCTGCTTCCCGGTTTCCCCCGAGGAGATAACGATAGTTTTTATACCCTGCTCAATGTTTTAACTTAATACGAAAAGCGGCGATATATTAGACTCGGCAGTGACGATAATGCCAACCACTACTAAGTAATCTCGCTGTATAATAGATGACACGATCATTCCCTATGTCGTCAGAATAATTAGGATATAACTTTCATATTTTTTTAAGAGTGTTAGACAAAGTTAATGTGAGAGAAATGTGAACGAGGATATATACTAGTTTCCGATAGTCGATTTCCTCGCATTCCACAACAAGCGCTTACTAGTAGTCGTTGTAGTAGTTATCTTTGGTATGGGTTTAGGCGTATCATCAACAATCAAATGCGCGCACACGCGCGCATGTAACAGTGCTTTTTAGTATCAATTAAATACAGTTATGAAAGTCCAAATGTTTTCAATTACTGTTAGCGACCTTTGACTTTCAAGACCGTTACCGATTGATAAAGCTTATTTCGTAATCATAATATGTAATGTTATCTGCATTAATAATGTTAAATATGAGAGGCACGCGTAAGCTTCCAATGAACTGTGCGAACGACTAGTTCAAGAGTTTATGGCAAGGTGAAAGATGAACGGCTCGGTTTCTCTCTTTGAAATGTATATATCTTCTTCATTCATACACACAAAACCGATCTTATCTTTTCTTAAAGGAATCTGTCTTCTCGTCTCATGCTATTTAATCCCCAAAGTGAATTAGTGGTTATAAAATATTTTGTTTGATTTTTATGTTAATGGTTATAGGCTATTATAGCCACAAAGATTGCATTTTATGTAGAAGATATTTTTGTAAAAATTGAGGAATTTTTGGAAAGCGATCTATTGACTCTATATTAAAAAGTATTGAATTCGCAAAGGTATTCGTCAAGTCCGTTTAAGGATATTAATTGTAAGTTCCGAGATACAGGGTAATGAACGAACATTATATACATATAGAGATTTACTATGATACGCGAATTTGGCTGTGTCTATCGCCGCCTTGATCTTAAATATCGATCTACCTACCTGACTGATTTATCTGTTTAAAAATATCGCCTTACTAGATGAATTTATAAATTCCTAATCCAAAGAGGCCGATATAGTCTTAGATGTATTTTTCAATATGAGGTCAATATTTGGTATAACTTTATAATCAAAATTATTATTCGTTAAAACTAATTGACTCAAATGTTTGATTCGTGTTATTTAATTTCAGAATATTTTACATTGATTTAATTGTCTCTTTTGGTATGAATTTTTTCTTTAAAAAATTACATTTTTGTGCTAATAAATAAATCGAAATAATTATCGCTATAAATCAATTGAACTTGATTGTACATATATTGATTTTTACAAAATCTGTTTTTGATTAATGATTATATATACAAAGAATAAGGTCATGAAATCGTCCGAAAAAATCTTTTGCACGATGCATTTTAGTTCTGGCAGCGTTCCTGAACTTCTTAGTTTGTGGAATAAAGAACTATTTTGTTTCTAATGTACATTTTTTTCGATAAGATCAATCTTTGTTGATTATTCATTAATTTTATTAAGAAAGTATGTAGCACTAATAGAATAATTTATTTTTATTGTAAATCTTGATTCATCGATAAACGCTTCGCCGAAAATCATTTGATGTTTATTCTTATATGTATATCGATAATATATTAGGTCATATTCTACTTAAATTGTAATTGAGTATTATTCGAAGGGCATAAGGCAAGAAGAATAAAATCCCTTTTTTATATAATTATAATTTTCTTCGGATATAATACTATATAAAATAAACTCACAATATGAAAGCCAATTACATGAAAAAAGTTAATAGATTTTAAAACATTCAACTCTTATTATGTCGAGTAACGTATATTTGATATGTTTAATAAATTATGTTTATTAATATTTAATATTTAATTATATATATATATATATATATCAGTGATATGAAGAAAATTTGATAAATCTTGCGTAGTTAAATGATAAATCATATAGTAATAATTATAAGCAAACTAAAATGTTATCAAATATTAACAGAATATGACATTACAAATTATGGCATCAAATCACGCAAGTTCTTTAATTATGGCAGACGTTGTGTTCCGAAATTATTGAAACTTCTCATATAAATCATACAAATTGATTTCATTATATTAAATGATAATTTTTTCTTACAAATTTTTTTACTAATATAATTAGAAGATAATTTTACAAGTGGACTTTAGTTCTTTTACCTGTGCCCTTTACGATTACTAAACGCCAGTCATAGTCATCCTCGCGCTATTCAAATCAAAAGCATCGCGCCAAAAGACACGATTAGGAAAAAATCGAATTTTTTCAATTAAAAAAAAAAAAAAAAAAAAACCGTTTTTACAGAAAATGTAACACGGAACGGGCAACGAAAACATGCTCTTAGACGCGGAAATAACGTAGCATAATAGGCAACGATTTTAATGCCTCTTCGACTGTTCTTCCTTTTTCCCATCGTTTGCTCCATACGTGACTTCGTACGTTTAGTTCTATTTTTACTTAATTTCGTTCGTAAATAATTAGATCATATGATTAATAATTTTCTATCTTTCCGCGCGCGTGCGCGCCTTTGAATACGTGTATATGTGTGTGTTTAATTAATTATATGTTCGCGTTCTTCCTAATATAATACTATAACATTACAGGACTATATACAATCAGAGTAACAGCGTTATTTATTGTTATTATTATTTTGTATTAATAATATTTCATTAATATTATATATTATTATAATTATTATACTCATTATTATTCTTCTCACACACACGCATCTCTAATCTAATCTTTTTTTTTCATTAGATCGGCGCGCCCGCGTCCTGTTACTTATTTATACGAAGTGCTTAAGGCGCAAAGTATATAACCCGTTGTATCCTATTGTAAAATTCGTTACTAGGATGCGAAAGTTCG
The DNA here is from genome assembly GCF_047496725.1 of Anoplolepis gracilipes. Lineage (NCBI taxonomy): Eukaryota > Metazoa > Arthropoda > Insecta > Hymenoptera > Formicidae > Anoplolepis > Anoplolepis gracilipes. The sequence continues at coordinate 10,343,477 of NC_132975.1, forward strand.
AGAGATTTAACCGTAGGCCTTCTCAGGCGGTTCAATTGTTTTATCGACGACGCACATGCAATTACTTTGCGTGCTATTATTTAATAAAAAAGAAAAAAAACATAAATTAAAAAGAATGGAACAAACTCTCTTTTGTAATCTATTATTTGCTTTGTCAGAAACACTAGTCGAGTTTTAATACATCTTGATTTAATTAAGATTCATCTAAGAAAGCTTCTTGTAAAATCTTGCAAAAAAAATGTTTAAAACAAGTGAAATTATCTTACTTTTCCAATAAATCCATCAGTCTTTCATTGACTGTTTCAACTTTGAAAAAATTTGACTTGGGATATATAATGGACCACTAATTTTTAATCATATCCATGTGTTTGTGTGTCTGTTTTCATGTGTCGCTTGATGTCGCTCAATTTTTCTCGGCTCAAATTTCTCCTTGTTTTATTCAACAATCATATCATCTTTGCATAGTTATTTCTTTTTTTCTATTTTTTTTTATCTTTCTTTCTATAAGAAACGTATGTCTCCCACTTTTTTTCGTAGTAAACTGAGAAAATTTTTATAAGTGCAAAACAAATACACATTTTAAAAATGTGACATATTTTTAAAATGGCACTTGTAATTTTTTGAAATGGCTACAATATTTTTTAGTTTTGTAATAATTTTCAATTATTTTTAGCTATTTTATTAATAATTATTTTTATAATTCTTTGATAAATAATAAGTCAGACAACATAACACAAGCTGAACGAAAATAAAGAACAAAATGGACCAAAATAATAAAAATATTATTAAATTAAATAATTAGACATTAAATATAGATTAAGAACGCTAATTAGGCCAATTATGGCTATAACTGTGACTTTAAAATCTGTACATTATAATTTCTAGCTATTCGTTCCGACAAATTCAACAATATGATCGATTAGTCGATTATTGGCATCATGTCACAAAAACTACATAGAAGATGTGCAAGACTTTCAGTAAATATTTCAATGTCTTTCCATATAAAAAAAAAACTCTTGCAACATTTTGCATTTTGTGCCGTACTTACGATAACTTGATAATACTCCAAATTTGCACCATTTTTCAAAGATTTCGAACATGTTATCAATATGTATCTATTGTCAATTTTGTATTGTCACAAATAATGTGGTTGTTGAAATTTTTTGATTTAGTATTTTTTTAAACTACTCAAACATTTCTTGAAAATTCTCTAAATATTTAAACATCATGATCAATATTTTATTATTTTATTACAAGTTACAAAGCTGATAAATTGGAGCCGGAGAAATAATGGCAACACATGTTCTCAAGTTTTTTCTTTTCTTTTCTTGTCATATAATTGTCCGTCTATCCACGACGAGACATAGTAACATCACTTCGATTCAATTAGTCGATTACAAATTAAGCGATGTTACTATTAAATTATTGCACATTGAACGAACAATTACCGTTGAGTCTTCATATACTGCGTGAGAGATTCTTTTCTTTTTTATAAATGTAATATAACGATTTGAAGATTCACATGTCCTACTTAATTATGAATTAACGCGCTTCTCTTTATACGCCCCGTCCTTTTTTTCTATTATGTTTCCATGTATACGCTCATACATATCCTCCGTGCGTGTGTGTGTGTATGTGTATGTATATAATTCGTGTATTTATATATAATTATAGAATATATATGCAGGATGTCCCGCATTTTTATCATATCTTCTTTCTGCAAATTGATAACTTTAGCGCTCTTTTTTTGTTAATAATGGCAGATTGATCAATAATTTTCAAATTATAAAACTTTTAGTAAATAAATATTTTTATTTTATATTTAATATTAAGTGGATTTATTTGAATAGAATTTTAATTAAAAAATTATTTTATCATAATATTTAAAAATAAGAAATATAAAAGTTGTTTCAAATTGATCAAAGAATTCGTGGATGAAAGAAACTAGCGTAATACTAGTGTGACATCCCGTATGCAAAACAAAAATATTTATTTATTTATTTATTTATTTCTATATAATATTAATATATATTAATATTATATATTTTTATTGTATATATATATATATATATATATGTATATATATATATATATATATGTTTCTCTCACATTAGTGCCTATTTATTGTTAGTTAAGGAGGAATGTAGTCGTAGTGGTCATGATAAGTTGAGCGAGATAAAGAAATTATTTAAGCCAGCCGGCACATTTATTATCCGTTATCCGACCGATAAATATATAACGGAAAACCCCATAAATTTTCAACTTGGTGAAAAAGTACAGTTTTCCCGTGCTCTTGGAGTTCAACGTAATTACGATTAGCTAGGCCTTTCTTCATCGCGCTTATGGCTAAGATTATAAGTAGTTCTAAATGTTCTCACATTTCTCCTCATCTTTTCAGTTATTTCGGTTATAATTAACATCGCTTAGGCTATTGCTCATAGGCGAGTTGCTTAACTTCTGATCTGGTTAATTATTTCAGTACTACGTTTGAATCATGATAATATCAGATATTTATTACAATGTCCGCCTATTGACAGCGACATCAGCAACCAATTCGCGTTTACGCGTCGATGCGAGTCGTGGATATTCGTGTTTAGGATCTTGACGAATTTTGATTGCTCTGAGATGTGTGAATGCGTAAAATGATGCGGCAGTGAATAATATATTAATGACAAATCGCTGAAAGAAAGAAGAGAATAAATGATATTTTAAAGAATCGATACTTCTAAAATTATCGTTATAACTCGTTATATATTAAATAAATAGCAATAAAATGAAAGAATTTTCAATATTTCCAATATTTATCCAATATATATACGCGCAATCTTGTGAATTCAATCTACAGTCGCACGTTTTACTACGAAAATCATCTGTCTTATATTTAACTTTACAAGAATCAACCGCTACACAAATGCACACTTTGCGAATGGGCGAAAATGCTGAAGAACCACAGTCTTCGTGAAACTTAGCATCGAGAGGATTAATTATTCAGACAAAAACTTTTTTAATTCGTCGGTTCCGCGAACTTTAGGCCACAAAACGCATGTGGGGAAAAGTCTAGCTTAACCTTCCGTACGCGTCGGAGCGTCGGACATACTTGATTTTTATCTCGCGAGGACAAAAAGAGCCTACAAAGGGCCGAATCTTCCTCGGTAGCCTTTTAACTACAGTATGCAATATATCTATAAAATACGCTCTTCCTATTGACATTAATTGCATTCAGCAGAAACAACTGTTGCAATGAGTAACCGTAAAAATAAAAACCGGGCTTTTTACTACCGCCACACTTTGTTTTTTTAGTATCTTAACAGTGAATTACCACGATTACCATGTAATGATCTTAGCCAATTATAAAAATTATAAATTATCAATTATGAATGATATAAATTAGATACAATTTTTTTTATCGCCACACTGTGAGTTACAAAGCCACTGTGTCCCTCGGTATTGCAATTCGACACCTCGTTTGAGCGCCGTGAATCGAGCATAAGTTCGTCTCCTGCAGGATTACTGAAGGATAACGCGGAAATCGAATCGACCCGAATACTTAGAAGATAGATTGAATTCTCTCAAAGATATAGAGTCGCGCCTATCCTATTTAATTTATTCCTTAAATATACTCTTTCAAGCGTAACTATTTTTATCGTCAGATACGCTACGATGATTGTATATGCTTCGGGGCCTCATATCATATTGTCGCGAGATATAATCTTTCAGTATAATATTTCTAGTGTAGGTAAAGTCACCCGCGATGTCATCGGTCAATTGACGATTTGACAGTCGACGGTGTATTCGGTTAAAGATATCAACAGATTCGCAGGAATCGCTCATATATATATATATATTATAATACACGGTAGAATATAATACATACGTTTTACTTTTATATATATATATATATATATATATATATATATATATATATATATATATATATATACGTCACTCTCTGTGCTTCCTTCCCCTTATCGGGAATCAATTCCTTACGACAAACATGTATATTGTCCCTGCTTCTCCGTCATTTACGTACATACATAAAAGTGTTTACGTGGTTTAGCGGAACATCAACAATTTACTTTATAAGGCCCAAATATTGTGCGCTACTTGTTCAATCAAATACGCGAAAGAAGTTTCTTTTTTTTTTTTTTTTGTTTTTTTTTCTTTTTTGTGTGAATCTGCGCCCTCGGTTCGTTCGATCATGCTCGATCCACGGAGGGCGCGTGACCGCTTTGATCGATAATCAGTGCTAAAAACCAAAATTATCAAATAAATGCTAAAAGTGTAATTTAATTCATTAATTTGTAAAATAAAAGACCTTTCTGTTTCGAAATTTTAAAAAAAATTTTATGGTTACAAGAAAAATTATTATCAATATAATGATTTATCAATAAATTATACTTTTCTATTTATTACATATATCCATCTTGTTGCAATTTTGATTATGTGAAAGTATAACATATTATTTGCATATAGTAATAACGATAAGTAATAACATTTTTTGCATTTGGTGTAATTTAATTGAAAACATGAATTACAAAACTCACAATAATTTTTATCATTACTTGCTGCGTATTTTATCTTATATCAAGTGATAAGTAGTATTAATGCAACATTAATTTTCTTTAAATAACAGTTTTATTTTTTATTTGTAGAATAATAGTCACACTTGTAAGAGAAACAAATTATTTTTGTAAACTAGGTGATCGTTTTTAAATGTATATTGTGTGACATGTTATATGAGAAAAACATCTCCACTTTTCTGACTTACTTTTTCAGTCATTCTTATGTAAATACTTCACCTTATTTATTCTAAGTTCACAATACTAAAAACATTCTTTTGTGTCATACGTATTCTGAGAGGTACAGTTAATAAAAGGATCTTAAAAGTAGAAAATAAATTTAAAAAATTAATATCTCGATGTATACGATAAGAAAATAATCATTATTTATATATGCATGTATTATGAAAATAATATGAAAAGGTGATCAAAATGCATCAAAGATTTAACATTATGATGGGATTTGCATAATGGTTCAAATTTTTGCATTTTTTAATTTTCAAAGTAGAATCTACTGAAGAAATCTCTGATACTGAAGAATCCCTTTATAAAAACGTTCATAATATTCAACTCTAGCAGATAATTTAGATTGTCGAATAATGTATCGCTTTCAGTAGAAATTATAATTATATCAAGGACAAATCTTTGATATTGAAGATCTTCAATCTAGAAACAATCTTCGCACTGATTATCTCTCGAAGCCATTAGCGCCACTTTTCGACGCTCAGTTGGTAATTAAGGCGAAGACCACCGCAACTCGAGCGAGAGATTCAAGCGAAAAAGCGAACGTTCTGAACGTGCTCGTTATCCGAGCCGCAAGTCCGGCTCGCGGTTGTTCCGAGTCCGGATCTTGACAGTGTCAAAATCTTGACATGACTTTGTCTACTCGATCGCAAACGATACAGTATCTCGATCTTAGAATTAGAACCTGAAGCCTAGCCGGATTAGGTCCAAGGTTAGCGATGCCATCGTCGATCTAGCTGTGCTGACGAGACGTTGGCCACCTCTTCTCGAAATCATCAGACACGGAGACAGACTCCAGATACAGGAACAAATCTCCCTCGCAGCAACGTAGTGAACGCCGATTCTCCGCGAGCTTCGAGTGTACCATTGATTATCCCGTTCTTTCTCTTCGTGAGCTTTCATTTCTCTCCCTTTTGCCGACGATACAATAGACAAACGATGCGCGTTGAACTATGGGAGATTCTCCGGGATTTTCCCTCTAGAATGCCTTGTGTCAGATTTGTCCTTTCCTATCTTCCTCTAGATCCACGGCCCTCAAGTGGCGCTGTCGAGGACAATGGACTTTTTGTTATCTTTACGACGACCGACCAGCTGACGAATTTGCGCGGAGATGCTCGTGGACGATCGGTCGGTCTCTTCGATCGTTGAGGTAGCCATGACCACCGCGAGAGTTGGGGATGACGACGGGGACAACGACGAGGAAGAGGAAGAAACGGTGGCGACGCCGTGACGATTGACGGTGTTCGTCGACTGGCTGCGTCGCGATGGCGTCGATCTGTCATCGTTGAACGTCTCAAGCGGTGTCCTCGTCGTCGTCGCCGACGATGTCGTGAACCGTTCTGACGATGACGTCGATGACGTCGTCGAGTCTCTGACAAACTCTCGGTATCCCGTAGTCGACGATGCTTGTTGCTGTTGTTGCAATCTAATATCATGATAGGCTTCTCTCTGTTGAGTTCGCGACGTGGCAAAACCTGTTGCCTGATCTCCTCTGAGATCGTGAGGTTGCTCGTTGCTGATGTTGAAGGATGGCAAGTAGTGCGAGGGCGACGAGACAGTGGTGCTCGCGATGGAAGTGGTGACGACGGTAGTGATGGTGCGTGTAATGCCGGATGTGCCGGTGACCGTTGGTAGAGCTGCTTTCGGTGCACCGTCGACCAACGACTGGACCACAGAGTCCGATGGATGATGTACGAAAGACTCAGGAGCAGCGATTGGAGGCCGTTGTTGCTTGTCGTCACCCAGATCGCCAGCGCAGCCGTAATCGTAGCTGCAGCAAAGCTGCCCGTCCTACGAAGAGGTTCGTGGGAGATTGGGTTAGCCACGGCGGAGGGAATTAAAAGATTTTTCGTTGTTGATTTGATTCGCACACTTCGGGTTAGAAAGTCTTGGTTGGCGCGACGTACGAGAGAATGCGATAGTGTAGTAAGATACAGAGTACGTGACGTGTGTTGAAAACTAAAAAAACGCAAATATAAGAAGGAAATGAGTAGAACTTGTGTTTATCGAGAGTTAATTTGAACGAGTGTTTTGAATAAAAGAATGGAATATATTTTTTTATCATTTAGAGTTCTCCTTTGCAATAGTGAAATATTGCAATTAATATTAATATAATTAATAATAATAATAATTTATTTTCTAATTTTTGTCCATTTCAACTAATATATATATATATATATATATATATATATATATATATATATATATATAACATTGTGTGCGTTCTTCTTCTATAATATTATAACATTTTTTATTTAATTATTTTTGCGTAAAAAAATTTTATTTTTTAATAATATGAAAGAAAATTGATTAAATGCGCATTCAATAATAGCAAAATTTGTGTATTCTTCTAATATTTTAAAAAACTTTGTTTCTTATATTTTATATTTTCTTAAATGTTGGAAAGAACGCTAGCATATAATTTAAATAGCAAGTGGTGTTCTCGCAATCGATTGTCCGGCGGGCCAAGACTTTCCGACCTGTAGTGGAGAGGCAGGTACTTGTTCACATAGTATGTAATTCATTGTTTCGTAGAACAATACCGCATCAGTTCCGCCGTGGCGAGATAATAAACCAACGTGCAAAAATCCGACCCCCGTTTTACTTCCCTTGAAACTTTCCTTGCGATGTCCCTCGCACCCGTATCGGTGACGCCATTTTCTCTTTAGTATAAAGAGATGACTTGTAAGTGGTTACGATCACAATTACAGTAACTGTAAGGACACTCATGCTGACATTCGAAGGGGGGAGGGGCAAAACAATGAATTTCCATAATATGTCTTTGATACCTGGCGACAAATCTCTAAGTTTTTTACTACTTTCCGTTACGATTCTGGCGAGATATCTTTCTACATAATGTGCATATAAATATTTGCACATTACGTTATCAATATAAAAGTATACTTGAAAATAAATGTTTAATATTTTAATAACAGAGATTAAATACTTTAATAAGATTTTAGTTTAAACACATAAATTTTGAAATTATTTTCTTTATATGTAATTTTTATCTTGCCAGAATCGATGTTGGATAAATCGATACAAAGAAAGAAAGAGACCTCTTGGTGCTTCTATCAAATCTCGAATGTAGATCGGAGGAGGGTGCAGTGGAGGCTCAGGTGCGACAACGATTCGATCAAACAAATAAAAAAATAAGAAGAAAACACACTCAAAAAAAAAAAAAAAAGATATAGTCACGAATCCAAGACGCAGTCCGCGTATATGTGTTGTGTGCACATGTGTGTGTATGTGTGTCTGCCACCTCGTGCGCCATGCTCCTCGATCGACACGAGAAAGACCCGCCGATCGAACGAATTGCCTTCTCTTTTATCTTTTTGCATGAACGACCGTGCGTCTCAGAGTGTGTAAATCAAAAAATGACAGGATGTGATGCGCAACGTTTGTGAGGGAGAGAATAGGTGATAGAGTGCGTAAGGTGTATTGACACATGCAGATTTTGAAAAACGTGCAGTCGCGGCCGAGATATATAAGATAGCCCGTCCTATTCTCGCTCGATTCTTCGACAAGTTCGTTGAATGCAAAGATAAGGAACATGCAAATTGTTTTTTGTGTAAAGAGATTTTATATGTATTTATTTAAAAAAAAAAAAAAAACATTCGTCTATTTTAAATAAGAAATTAGAAAACGAATAAAAATAAATTAATTATCTATGTATGTGTATTATTGAAATGGTAAGATTTAAAGAATACAAAATGAACCAGGAGCAATGACGGTTATCTAAAACATCGATTAATCTGCTTAATAAATAATTAAATATTAAATTTCTTTGGCGAATATTAATTTGAAATCTCTTCGTTCTTAGATAAGGAAAGCGTCAATATCACGTCGAGAACATTTCTCTTTCAAACGCGACGAGATGCACATGCTACGTGCTTGTGATACATTTATATATTCATTATCGAATAATAATAAGCGTGCGACGATCAACGTAGTGATATAGGTTGATTACGGGTTCTAAGATACTAAAGAGAAAAAACGAACTAGTAGAAAAAGAACTACAGTATCAAGCGAGGATACGAGACACGAAGATATTTAAAAAAAGCAAAAGTATAAGAAAGAGAGAAAGAGAAAATATAAAAATCTAAACTTAAAAAAAAAGAAATAGGCAGAAGCAAGCGTGAGGAAGACTAAGAAAGCACTGGAGCACTCCGTTAGTCGTAGTACATTAATCGGCAATAAAGACAGAAGAGAAGAGGCAGGTAGTAGAGATTATAGGTGAGGTAGAAGTGACGTGATTACCGATGCACACAACACGCGCTATTGCTCACCAATTGGGCGCAGTACGGCACCTGCAAGGATACCCATTGTTAGGCTATATGAGATTAGTCAGTCACGGGCAAGGTGGCGGGGTTAATTTACAACAGCATGATCACAGGCAGACAATGTTTCCCCGATGCGACTTCCACCCTTCCCCTCTCCTTCTTCTATGTTCATCCCTTATGTCGCCCCCGCGTGACCAGGACCTCTCTGTTCGCCGCGCCGATCCATATCCACGATCGTCGCGGCTTAGAAGATCGATCCGATTGGCCCAGACGCCGGTAGAATCAGCCGAATTCCACTGCAGTGGTCCCCCGGCTAATCGTCGCCAATATCACGGATAAGATCGTACTGTTCGCTCTTGATTGAACGTTTGATGAATAGAGCACTGACGTCGGCGATCAGGCGATTCGATCGCGGATCGGATCGGCGGGGTCAAGATCGTGGTGCACCCTCGGTAACTGTGAGGTCAGGTCCGCTTTCAATTAATCGTCGCCGGACGATAAACATTAATAAAATGATCCATGCAGGGCCGACCCGAAGCACGCGCAATCGTGAGATCTCGATTCGATCTCGATTTGGCATATACGGGATGTTCCGGATTTATTTATGTTATCTTTCAGCCACGGATTTTAAGAAAGTATGATTTCTTGCTTTCAATAGTCGATAGATAGTAAAAAATTAGTTATCATTGAAACCAAAAGATTTTTTAGTATTGAGTTAACAAATTCAATTCATTTCATTAAAAGGATTTAATTCGTTCTTGGAAGATTTAAAAAATTTAATATTAAAAGTTAACATTTTTATAAACATTGTTTTTCTATTCGACATGTGTTAATAAAAAATTAACTTCAAGCTTCTTACGAATCTGAAAAATAAGTCGATAATTATGGAACATCCTGTATAATATTTTATCGTCACCCTAATATGATATCTAAAGAATGTTTTTATAAAAAATATAAAAATTTTTTTTTACGAATAGTGTACGTGTGTGTGTGTGTATGTGTAAACTTTCTAATCCTAAATTTTATATAGGCAATCTAACATTAAATTCTCTAAATCGTTAAACTATTGCTAAAATTATTTATCATAAATTATTTACTACTATTCACTTATTATTTCCGCAATTAAAGATTAACATTAACTAGAAATCTTTAAAAAATATCTATATATCATAGGTTTATATTTAGGGTGACAAAATATAGGATATCGATGGGAGCGAAGCATTTATGATGAAAAAGCGAAACAATGAATTTTTTTTCTCGACATTCAGAGTTTTCTTCGAGACTTAATCATATGTATGAAATTCTCACAGCCGTGGCAGTGTTCGATCGTCTATAGTTTTTAAATGTAGAGTTATATTTTCTCATAAGAAAGAGTATATGTGACATTTTGTAAGTGATGTTAGAATGCTGTGCAATCCTTTAGATATTTAGTTGACTCAATTAATTGCAGCAATTGTTTAATTTAGTTAAATCATCTTTTTCACATTTTTAATTTTGTTATTAGAGTATTGATAAAGTATTTTAGTTTTTCGTTTGAAAAGGCATCAAATAATTTTAAAAAATGATTAAAAAAAATTTGTAATAAACAAAAAATTAAGAGTAGGAGTTTCAAATAATCGTGATAGAACGAATTTTTAGGACTCTAGAAGAAGATAGAGAAAGAGAGAGAGAGAGAGAGAGAGAGAGAGAGAGAGAGAGAGAAAGAGAGTCATTGAATGTAATCTAATATACAATTTATTTTCTCTCATACGGAAGATGGAAACTAATGACGAACGCTGCCACGTGCAAGGCAGGCAACGAAAAATAAATGACATCTAGTTTAGACTAGCTTAGGGACGCCCCTGTATGCGTATGACAATGTATAAAAATATGTTTTGAATAATTTACATTGATGAGTACAGCTAAGATCGCATAGCGCGACGCAATATAATGCACACCGAGAGAAGATGCTGGTTAATAATTACTATAAACAGATAACATCAATATTACATCATACATTTTACATTAATATATTAATTTTTTTTTTTTTTTTTTATAAAATACAAAAATGAAGCGTTTCAGAATAGTTTCAGTTCAATTCGGTTAGTTAGATTCATGCGAGTGCGAAGTTAGATTTTTTCAACATATATCTTCTTTTATGATATATGATTCTTCTTCTCTCAGCAGACGGTTAATAAAATATCAGCGTTTAGCTTTGCGGATTTGTTTCGCGTGAATATACATCGCAGAAACAAACGGCATACTACGAAGAAAGAACAGTCAGTATGTACCTTGTATTATTCGAGGATTACCTACTGACGATACATAAAACAGAAAGACAGATAGAGAGTAAAAGGAGTGAAAAAATAAGATGATACGAATGCTTGTGTGTACGATTTCATGTATATATGGCGGATAATTTAATTGAACATATATATATTTTTTTAAGAAGAAGATGGAAAATATCATAAAATGTACGGGCGAATATTTATGATTTAGTATCAATTTAAAAAAAAAATGAATCTTTCATCAAATTTTGTATAATTATATCTCTATAAAATATTTTATTTATTAAAAAAATTAATACGCGAAATTTTAATACACAATTGTTATTAGTAATTTTATTTAAATATACTAGGAAACACGCAACACAATTATTCTGTACAAAAATGACATTTATGATAATGGAATGAATGGTAATTATCGTTTCAGAATCAGTCTAATATGAAATAAATTGAGGATGAAATTAATTGACACAATTTACATCGATGCTCCGCCATGTATATATAAGTGTACATATTCTGCGATAGACGCCTGTCGCATAGCAATTATTTTACGTCTTATATCGGCATAATACAGCGAATGCAATTGAATAGGCATATGACACATCCACGGCTAAATTGAGACAATATTTCATTTCATTTACTGACCTTGAGCTTTTGAATTCAAGAGAGAAGAAGGCGCGATGGATACGTAAAGATCTCGTTAGGATAGTTTTGATTTGTTCTGTATTTAAATTTTGTCACCTTATTAATGATTCAAAAATCCAAATTATTACATACACTAAATATACGATTGATTAATCTTATTCGAAACACAATTCTTTTCAGAAAGCGTAGACTAAAAGATATAATCTTATTTTGTACACATAATTAATTATTACGTGTCACACACATATCATATAATATATATATATATAAAAATATTTTTTATATTACAGAAAAAAATTAAACAAAAAATTACAAAATTTACAAAAAGATTTTGGAGGATATAAAAATTTAACTTTGTGCGTGACCATCCTTACTTTTCTTTTGTATCCGCAACGCCGTCCTTTTCCGATAAATTTCCCTACCCCCTTCCCCCCTTCCCCCTTATCCTATTCGTGTCCGTCGGATCTCATATGGGACCGGGTCAAGGACCGACGGCGATCGTGGGTCCTGCGACGTGACGGATGACACGGTTGATCCTCCTCCTTACCTTGCACTCGCACGTGGTGCACTTGTCGTGGGGGTCCTGCCAGGAGCTACCGCTGTCGTGAACGATGCCAGCGTAGCTGCAAGGTCGGGGATGACTAGGAACCGTGAGCATGGTGCCGTTCGTCGGCACCTCTCGTGCACAGGGATCGTCCTCGCAACGGGGACAACAATCGCCCTCCTCGGTCACGGGATTCGAGCAGGTTACCGGTGGACACTCCATCTGCCAGCAGTCTATTTCGCCGTACTACAATAAATTACACCAATTTTAGAAACAAGAGATAGTTGTATTTCACAAAATCTTTCATTTGTGAAGGAAACTCGAAATTAATTGTTTTTAAAATTTTTCGTAAAATTTTGTTGTTCTTCTCTTCATGATAGAATTACGATACCATGAAAATTGCTATTTAAAGAATTTAGTTGCTCGAGAAATGTCATTTTTTTGTTATTTTGCCGCGACTATACGATTTGAATAAATGTATTACCAGGCATTCGCAAGTCTGACACTGGTATATCCAACGTTCTCCGCTTCTGAAGACTAGGTGATGGAGCTCTTGATGCCTGCAGGACGCTGCAGGATTGCACTGAGGACAACATTTATTCCTATGGCTTCCTGGTACGCTGCAATCACATACGAGATCCTTGCAAGTGATCACGCCGTCTTGACACGTGCATCTCCTGCAAGAATTTTCCTCCTGCGTCCAAGTATCACCATTGTTGATTTCACGACCTTTGAACCAGCAGCCTATAAATATATAATAATATAAGATAGTAATAATAATAATAAATTATAATATATTTATAATAATAAATTATTAATAATAAATTATAATATAATAAATTAAAATATATTTTATATTTTTTTTCTCGCGATATAATTTTAACAATAATTTTATTCTAAGTCACGCGCGCGTGAAGGGATATCTTAATTAGACGAGGCATGAAACTCACTGAGTCTGCATTCATCTACAGACTCCTCCAGATTCTTCGGCGGGCACACGCACTCATAACCGCCCTCGGTGTTGACACATTTCGCGGTGGGATGACACGTGTGTCTTCTCTCTATCGTCAGATCGTTGCACTCGTCGATGTCGAGGCACTGCGTGCCCTGGGTGCTGTCGTGCAGGGCGCTTCTATAGCCGGGTTTGCAACGGCAATAATACCAGCCAGGCATGTTGAAGCACGTGGACGACTGATGACATCTGTGCAAATCGCTGGCGCACTCGTCCAAGTCGAGTTCGCAGCTGTTGCCGATGTAACCGCGTCGACAGGAACACCTCCCGGGTGCCACGCATTCACCGCCATTCTGACAGGTCTGATTGCACACGGCTGCATGAAAGAAAAGCTCGATTTTACTTCAGTTCAAAATCTTTTCTTTTGAAAAATAAAAAGTATTGCGACTCATAAAAAAATCTTACCTTTTTAATTAAAACTAAAATCTTATTTTTAATATGAAACTCGACGCAATTATTATTATTAATTTATAAGCTACGTCGCAATGTTTAAATAATCTTTTCTTAAAATGAAAGAAAAATGAAACGAAACGATTTTTCTTAAAACGAAAAAATCGTCTCTTTAAAGAACGATGGAAATATATTTTTATTTTTCGCTTTTCACAATCTTTTTTTTTTGCAGAATGGAACGTTGGAAAGAAATAAGCGTTCCTCACTTCGAATCTTCTTTTATCGCTTCACATTCATCAATGCGATAGGAATATCATTTCGATCGCGTTTATCCACACACTCATCCGGAATACAAATGTTCTTAAAGAAAATATACGTGCGAATAGTTTTCTATTATCAGTAGCATGAAGTTCTTTAATAAAGACAAATATATTTATTTAGTCTACAAATTGCGGCGCACGCGCTCGAAAGTATATAAATTTATTTATAAAAGCGTAAATATATTTTCATTTATCTCTCTCAGTATAAACATAAATAAATAATATAAATTCAAATAATAAAAAAATAATCTCCTTTATCAATTTGCTTCTTTATTTAACAATCTAAAATTTAACTAAATAATAACATATATTTCTCGACGAGAAATGTCGGAATTCGTTGCACTAAATAATATTAAGAAATTGCTGACTAAAACATCGATTATGTTATCGAGACGTAAAAGACGATACTGTACGTTTACACGTATAACCGTCGCCGGTATAACCGTCCTTGCAGATGCAGTAGTAGCTGCCGTTAGTGTTCACGCACGTGGCGTGCTCATCACATTGGTGATGACCAGTCGCGCACTCGTCCAGCTCGGCGCAATTGAACTTGTCGATTCTATGGTAACCCGGAAGACACTCGCACGTATAAGAGCCGATCACGTTGACGCATCTCGTGTTTGCGTTACAATGATGACCGTCTGATCCACCTTGCTGTTTGCACTCGTCCACATCTGAGTGATGAGACGAAAAGAAAATATTATTGAAGAAAGTAATTAATGCATAAATATTCACGCATAAATATTTGCGCGTTAATACATTACACATTAAATGTTCGAAAAATGTATATATATATATATATATATAAGGGAAAATTAAATTTCTTCGATTTAAAGAATTTATTAGGAAATTTATAGGAATTTAAAAGCGTTAAGTTCATGCATGTTTTTTGTACGAGTATAAATTTGACGTATACGGACATATCTTACGCACAATTAATTGCACGAGTAAGTTAATAAGCGTTAGATACCGTGACAGTTAAGACCATCCCCCTGGAAACCGATATCACAATGGCAGGCGTAGGTCGTCTGGAGATTCAGGCAGGACGCGTTAGCGTGACACTTGTGGCCCTTCGCGCAGTAATCCACCCCTGGTTAAATTGGGTTAGCCAGGCAAATACGATGGAAGATGGTTAGAAAATGTAATTAACGATCTAAAGGTTTTACTGAGAAGACTATCGCCCGATTTGACATCGGTAACCCTCCCATGCGTAATGGAGATGTGATTAATTAGTGATAGAGAGAGTAGCGAACTTCTCGTGAACTAAAATTATCTCATTCAACTTATGCACTCAAACTAAAATAAATATTACACATGTCATACATATGTCATGTATATGTTTAAGAATTTTATGATTTATAATTGCCGTATTCATTACATAACGTAATTATCATATCGTTGTCTTTTTTGATTTATGTAATATCTCTCTATCTAATAGCTATATGTTTCTCTTAATATTAAACAGTAAATTTATATATTATATATGGATGCATATACATTGACTCAAAGTTAGCAGAAAGAAAGGAGAAAGTTATTGGCAAAAAAATTCCATGCATGAGAGGGTTAATTAAAGTTAATTAAAGTTAATATGCGAGCTATGCGAACTATGCTTTGTTTCTTGCTGTTCCAGCAAAAAGTTTATTCTTTTTCATTCATGCTTGCTGTTCTTTCAAGTCTGTTATTATAATACATGCTGCGTTGAAGTTCTATTCGTTAAATTTCAACGTCTGATAAGATATAAAATATTTTATATAACGCGTATATCGTTTATAATAAAAATGTATGGCTTATTTTAAAAAAAGAAATATAAAACTATCAATTGTCTCTGAAAAAATCGTGTAGATGTAAAATATCCCATAAATGTAGATAATTATCATTTCTTTTCGAAAGTATCATCAGAATCTCAGAATTTTTGTTTTGAAAGTATCATTAGAATTTAATTCTATATTGTTTTTCAAACGAAAATCTACCTGGGCAAAATTTGCAGCATTCCTCCGCCACGCTGATTTGCTCGCTAGGTGGACACGGCAGTGGTGGACATTTGATATCAGTGTCGAACTTCTGACAGGTGAAGCTACCATCGAAGCAGTCGCACTCGACGCATTGTCTCGGCGAAACCTTCTCGCCATGATCGTATATTACGCCATGCAAGAAACATTGTTCTAACAAAGCGAATGACGAGATAAATAATGTGAGGCATGTGACGGAAGCGCGGTCGATGGAACATAAAACACGCTACGTCAATTAATCAGCCAGTTGCGTGCGTGAAAGCGAAAAGATGGATTCGTAAAAAAAAAAAAAAAAAAAAAAAAAAAGAAAAAAAACGATGTATTAGAATTCTCGAGAAAATTATTTTCTTATGTATAAAGAATATATGCAATGTTCTTGATTGATTTATAAGTTACGACGTATTCTGAATAGAAGATAATAAGAATCCTGAATATAATAAAATCTTTATTAAATTTGATTTTAATCCAGATTTAATAATTTAAAATAATTTAACATCTTTTTTTAAAAAATAATGCAATTATAAAATTTAGAAAAGACGCATTAATCGAAATATAAGCGATTATAAAAAAGAGAAACGTGGCATTTTACTTACTGAGACACATCGGGCAACACTGTCCTTTAGGAATGACAGGATGCTTGCAGGTAGTCGGGGCGCAAGACATTGGCCTACACTCGATATTGCCATGGACGCAAGAACATTGCTGGCAACCCTTGTCCCATGTCGCGCCGTCCTCGTGGACGGTACCGTTCGTCCTACAGGACTTTTGGCACTCGCACTCCTCCACTTTGCTTATCCTGCCCTCTGCAGCGGCTAGCTGAAAGGAAGGATGTCCATGAACAACCAAGTTGCTTTATTTATTTCGCATTAATAGAAGTAGAAAGATTGTGCGTGTATATTGAAGAGACATCCTAGAAAATTAAGATTTCTAAATATTCTATATATATATATATATATATATATAATTTGCATAATATGTACAACAGTTTATAATATTGAATCTTATCGCTTCAGTGTAATTTTGATATAAATGGTATATAAATTACTCACTCTATGAGTCAACTCCTTGACATTATGCATTAGTTGTTCCACGGTATTCTGTAATATCGAAAATTGACCGCATGTGGGGCAAGATGAGTCGAGCTGAGGACACTGGGAAAGGTAACCGTGAGGTCCTGCTATTAGCTTGACGTCCTGCAAGGCACCCTGTCGCGGAGAAATCATATGAGAAGCTTAGTCGGGCGTGAACATAATGAGATACATGTTTCTACTAAGTTAAAAATTAACATAAATATGAATGAGATGTTGTAATAAAATAATATATATTATTTTAAATTAAAAAAAAGTATATTATATAATTTAAAAAATATAAAATTTTTGAATATACGATAACTGCATTCATTATAGAATTATTAAAAGGGAGAAGCATACTGTAATAAAATATATGCAGGTTTACCTTGAAGAGAAAGTGCCTGACATTTCTCTGTCCGACCCAGAGCTGGAGTTGCGGCAGGGTAAAATTCGTGTCGGGTGGACCAGGTCTCAGCAGTCGCCTATACAAGGGGTGACAGTCGACCAGCAGCTCGACCTGCGAGCCGCTTATGCTTAAGGCGACCCTGTGCCAGGCGCCATCGGCCAGTCGAAAAGGAAACGCCTCGACGTGTACGGTTCCGTCGCGGCGTGATACGTAATGAAGTCGAAGTTCGTCCTTGCGACCGCTGCTCTGCAGCTCCAAATACCTGACGCATATATTATTTAAAATTATTACCGATTACAGAATTATTCAGGATTTAATCTGAAATTGATATTTCAATTTCTGATTTTTATATATTATATATGTATGATATTTAGTATACTAAGTATTTTAATGCTGGGTTCATTATTATAATTATTTTACAAATATATTTTTCTATATCTATTTTCTGGTTTATTACCATGTTGTTAATATTATAAAAATAATTTTAAAATTTTATGCTGAATCAAGTCTGATTTAATTCTTGATTAATGAAAAAGTTTGGCCTTGCGTCTATCGCAACATAATTTAATTACTTTGTTGTCTTTAAATGTATTTATGAACGATACGTAAATTCTAAGAAGCTTATTGGCCTTTGATAAATTTATTGGATCATTTAAAATTAATCAGAATTGTGGCATGTTAACCGTCATGTAATGTACGTGAAGACAAGCGTATTCAATTTGTGTCACCTAAATTAAAACAGCTTGATTGTACTTTCAAAGTATCAACGCAAAATGCTTTTAAGTGCTCCTTCATTCTTGCTTGACAATTTTTATTGACACACTAATTTCTTTTATAGTCAACGCAATAAAGCTGTAAAATTCAAAGATAATTTCCTGCGAAAAGATGGGAAATGAAATGTATGTAATAACATATTACATACAATTGCTTAATAATCTCGTTATAACAACTCGTATTACTCGACAGACAAATGCTTTATTGTCGGAGTGGATAATAATTCGTTGTCCTAGTTGCGTACACCGAATAACGCCGACATCGTTATATAAATTATAAAGCTGATATGACAGTGGAATGATTGGGCTATATACATTAAAGAGCAGAATGGCATCATAAAATAATTAAAACCAATATATTCTACAGTTATTCATAAAAGGTTTTATGAAAACAATTTTCTTCATGAATGTTAATAGATAATGAAGAAATATTCAGTTATCTTGTTATATTCTACAATTCTACAAAATCTTTTATGATTTATAAAGCAAAATATATTTTCCTTCTTTTGGGTTTACATCTGTATCACGCTCGAAATAGGTCACAGCTCGGTGTTTGTTACAGCCACCGAATCCGAAATTCTCGAGCAGCTCGGGAGGATAATACAGAGGCGGGAGGGGGGGAGGGAAGGTATAGGAACTTTTCAGCTATTTCATACCTATTGTTCCCGTGCGAAAAGGCGACGATCGTCCCGGAATTGGCCTCATCTTGGCGCAGCGCGGCGGCTATAGTGAATTCCGGAACCCGCCGGAGTAACGCGGCCGCTCGTTCGAAGTTTGCCTCGTTCAGTCGGAGATCCCTCTCCTCGCCTGAAAGTAGTAAGACACAGTGATTGACGCGACGAACATGGAACGCACGACCGACTGCAGTTTTTGCACTTCACGCAGCAATTTTTCCCGTGTACAAAATCTGTATGAAATGTTATTTTTCTGGTGTATATAAATTCTGTTTTATATGTCAGATATTAAAGTGGAAAAAGTATAGTGTAATAAATTTATTATATAAATATATAATAAAGTTAAATTGGTATAAAACGGATAAAGGGAAAAATTTTCTGTCTCTTTTTTTTAAATATTATTATATATAGTCAAGAATTTTTTTTTAAATGTTGAATACAATCTAGCAATTTGTAGTTGGTAGAGGGAAGAATGCTTGTCGCATGCCGTGACTCGAAATCGATGCAGAGCTGATTTGAATTTTTAACCCGGTCGTGTCTCCAGGTGAAGTTAAGCTGCTTTCCGGAAAGTGATTCGAATTTAGAGCACGACTATGCTTATTTATTATTTGTCGCAATATATTATGGCTGGAAATATACCTCGATTGTACAAAAGTAAAGAAGTGATATTGAAATTTAATAATACAATGAATTAGAATACATGTAAGTTCTTAGAAACGGAGTTACATATATGTATAGCTTGTTCACGTCGGAATTTGTTAAGAGAGGATATATATATATATATATATATATATATTAATAATATAATATTGCTTTAAATATATATTATATTTCTTCTTGAAAAAGATTTATAATTATAATATTTACTAACTTTTGCTAGCTGCTTTTGTTTAATTGCCTTACAAAGTAGTCGAAATATTCACTAAATGTGATTTGTTAAATGATATACATATATGTATATGTGTTGATTAAACTGCTTCTTCTATAAAACTATAGATATTATAACGTGTATCAGATAGTTAATATTTATATACAATATACATTATTTTTCTCAAGAACGAGAAAATTATTACGAGAACTATAACTTCTTTCTATTTCATGCCATATTTTCTTTAGCCATGTTTTGCCAACAAATAACCAACAAAAAAATTCCACCTACATATTATCTTGAAATAACGAAACTTTCAATGTCAGACGAATCGTGCTAATTTTGTAGTAATGCGAGACCTCGACTATCGACTCGGAAGAAATTAGAGCTCGGCGATGTAGGCCACCCCCGAAATTTTTGGGAGTATTTGGTCGAAGATTTTGTGCATCCGTTACGTAATCATATTGACGTAAAAATACAAAAACGCAAAGTGAATTAACAAAAAATTGCATATTTTTACAGCTTTCAGATTTAATTTGCTCGCAAAAAAAGAAATAATGATAATAAAATGTTTATTGAAATGACTGACCTAATAACAGAATTGTAATCTACCAAATATTCTATAAATAATTATCTTTTTAAAATCCTTTTCTACCTTTGATGTGATTTTATATACAATATTAAATTTACTGAAAACGCTTGATGTGTATGATGTTTTCAGATTGGAAAGATTAAAATCAACATGGCATTTAATTATAATTACGTATGAGAGAATACTGTACATTCATAAAATTATCAACTAAATTTAAAAAATTTAGTTGATTAAATCATGAATAAGCAACGATTCTTTGCATATTTGAAGATCCTACAGAATGATTTACGTGATAAATCCATAAAGTTTCAAAACATGACATACTTTCATTTAAGAAAAACGTAGTAGAAATAAGTAGAAATTTGTTTACTAAATAAATTGTCTATTACTATTATTGCTTATATGTTCTGTTTTATGGATACAAGTTATTCTTTTCTATCCCTTTTCTTCCATTCTTATCGAAGCTCACGATATGCAATTCGATCATAGCCAACCTTTGTGCATATTCAATTAACACGTCGCATTGGAATGGTTGCTACTTCTCTGAGTAACTATCCATTAGATAGATTAATAACGGCCATTTGGCAAATTACACCACAACTAAGCCATTGCAATCGACAATCCTACTGTCCATCCAACGTGGCTTCAATATCATCGTCATTAAGCGATCCTTGCAATGTGTCACATGTGCAAATCCTGCAGCTGTGCATAATCATGAATATACAGTAGTAATTTATTTGTCTTTCAGAATTAAGGATTTTAATTTCCCATCTAAGCTTTTTATAGAATAAACATTACTTTATAATATTAAATCTATAATATTAAATAAATAAATAATATTAATTAATTAAATAATTACAATATTAAATAAACAAATAATATTAAATTTTAAATAAATTAATAATATTAAATCATAAGACTTTATAATTGCTTTTTTGAATAGAGGGGGTTCAAAACTTACATTATATTATATTTGGCAATTATATTATATTTACTCTTGTCGTAAGAAGATATCACATTTATTTCCTAAATAAAAGTGTAGCAGTCTATTATTTACCTGAGTTTTAACGCATTGAGCGTAACTTGATTTCTTTTCTGCAAAAAAAAAAAAAAAGCCGAGCTCCAAATAAGGGACATCTCATTACACGGCTGCCGCGTGCAAAATGCAGCATGCTCTGCCGCTGACTGGCTTCTCGCGGCGTATACAGTGTGCCTCGAATTTCAGATGCACCGCCGGTACTCACAGAGTAACCAGACACTCGGCCGACAATAAAGCGTTGTTTGCACGCGAGTCTCGCCACCTACGACGACGAAGAGGGTCGGCGACGTCGTCGAGCAATTACGTACGCGCACGCTTAATTATAACGTAATACCATCGGTCTAGGTGGTAGTGAGAGCGGAGGAGAAAGGTCGGCCCCGACTAGCGAGAAAACATCCCTACCGTGCGCTGCTCGTTCGTCTCGAACGAAATCGTTCCGCACGAATTGGCACGCACGAGCCAACCCTTGCACTTGAGCTGATACTTGAGCAGAAAGCATAATTTGACCGTGAAATTTTTATTTTCGCTATACGAGAAGACCGGATGCAGTTTTGAACAGCGGAAAAACGATCGTTTACCGTGGAGTAGTTAAGCGGGGTTCGGGTTATTTACCCTTCGTATATTAATGCGTTGCGGAAACAAGGAGAATGTTTAGGATGCTTACAATAACGTTTATTAACTATTTTTTCTTTCCGATTTTAACGGAATTTGATAGATTCGAAGAATCTAAAATAAACGAAAATAAGTTTTGACATTTCTCTTTTCACTGGTACATTTAAATTATGTTGTAATGTTATCTCAGAGATTCGAATCGATATAACAATGATAATTATGTTTTTATCTTTTCCATTTAAAATATTAATTGTGATAAGATTCTCATATGATTACTTTCAACGATATCGTTTTGTCACAAGTCAAAGCAATCTATAAAAATGATAGGAATCGATAATTACTGCTTAGACGCAAAATAAAGCTCGTGTGTATCGATCTGATCAATTTATCATACCATTGTAAAAAATTTACAATATGATTCAATCCAAACGTCTACATTTGATTCGCGCGAGAATTAAATATGTGAAATTTATTGTTCACATTTATTCGATATAAAAAACTGTTATTTTAATTGCTTTATGCTCTGCAAAAAATATTTACGAAGAAAAAAATCCACGAATTTGATGTGATAAGAAATGTGAACATTTGTACCAAAATTTTGTAACAGCACTTCAATCGAATCGCCGAAATCATCAGATCGTACGCGAACCCTCATTTAAACACAAAGGGGATTGCTAGATCCTATTTTCCACGTTCAGAGAAAACTCTGACACGTGTCGCTGTATATCATTCTCGTTCTTTGTCCTGCAGCGGGTGTTCCTGTTAAGATCTAACGGTTCATACGAGATAAATCTAATCCCAAAGAAATTCCTCTTCCCTGCACATCCAGAATGATGGGGTGATGGACTTAAACAGGAGAGCGCGCGACGATAGAAGATAAGAATATCAGAGGGAATAAATTATAGTGAATGAATATTTTTCCACTGCCATTGGTTTATCTTTGACAGTTAAATTTAGCAAGTTGATTTATTAGCAAGCATTTATTTAATATCATTGCATATTTCACACACGCAAAAATTTAGTACAATTTGAAATAAATTAAGTTTTAAAAATATTAATGCTAATTATATTAATTATTAATGTTAATTGTGTTTATACATTTTTTATTATATTACCAATATATAAATATATCTTTCAAGTTTTTCCAGTTGGATATGTAAAGTACAAAATAATTCAAATCGTAAATTTTTGATTTGTTTTTAATTTCGGTATCCTATTAAGGTACGTAATCATTATTAATATACGGTCATTATTTGAAGGGTTAAAGTACTATACTCGAACAATAAGATAACATTCATTACTCATCATCTTCCAAGTCAGCTGACGAGAATTAAAACAAATATTTGCTATAAATACAGAAAAGAAAAACTTTACTATTATTATATGTGGTGGCTCTCTCTATTAGAGGGGAGCACGCGCGTATGATAGAGAAGCGGTAGAAGAACAGAAGCGTCAAGAACTCGCAAAGGATAAGAGGAGCAAAAAGGGACCCCCCCTTACATTTCCGACGTTGCGAATCACGAGGAGCCGTCGGCTAACTTCCCCGAAAGCGTCCTCGAGGGTGCAACCCGCGAGAAAGGGCGTTGGGGTGTAATTGAAATTTCTTTCGGGGAAACCCCGTCTCCCCGTCTCCCCCGTACACGACGGCCCAACTTCAACCCTCGTCCGTCCAGGCCCGCTTTCCGCGGCCGTTGCACTGCCGCCCACACACCCACGTGGCTTGTACACCACCCGCCGTCGGGAGAAATGCGAGGGTTAGGCTCCGATATAATTGGATACACCATGTTACACGGGGTTGAATAGACGCCGAGCTCGTCGATACGAAGGGTCGCTTATTTAACGGGAACATCGTTTAACTCTTTCAAACGCGATTAATTTCAGGAAACGCGTATCCTATGTCACGTGCAAAAATGAAGTATAGAATTTAGTAAGGAGGGGAGTATTTACGTTATATTTTATATATACTATCTCTCTTTTAAATAAAGCGAGTATTAAGCTGCATTGAAAATATTGTGAAGCGAACAACTAAACTGAAATTTAAAGGAACAATCGATATTCACTCTGTAGGGGAATAGCCTCTCGTCTGTGAGCTCGCGTCTCTGAGACGACACGTAGGCGATGCTATCAAACTGACCTTTCGTAATATCGATTAATCATACGTTGCATAACCGGTATTGTATAATGAGAGGCACACATGCATTAAATGAAAGCCATTATAATGTATAATATTTTAATATATGTACTTTTTTTCAAGAAAAAGTTATTTTCAAGCAAGATTATATATGGGCGTCGAATTATAGATTGATCGTACAATAAACAATCTGTTACAATACTGTATGGGAATAAATGAAGAATATATAAAATATATTTAGAAATTATAAATTTATATATTCATACATATGTTTAACATTTCCTTTGCGACAGTTCCAGAATATATACATTTTACGAATGAGTTCTTTAACATACATATTACATATTGCATATTACATAACACATATTACATATAATATCAATTCATGAAATTTCTTTGGTAAGGGAATTTTTATTTCGAAATAATTTATTTCGTATTTTATTATCATATATATGTTGTCATTTCCGATTTAATTCTCAAAAGAGTGGATTTCGTGACGGGAAGATAAGTTTCGTAAATTATATAGGACATAATAATCGCCTTTACAAGACATAATAATTGCAGCATGTATTATACGAGAAGCGAAAGGAGGATCGCTTGTATAAAGAACGACCTGGCGATATGCAAATTAAAGTAGTATTTGGGTTAAGAGAGCATTATCGAAGTGGCAGCTTCGTGTACGAGCTGTACGATTTATCGCGTAACATACGTATATCAATTCAGAAGGGGTGTGAAAGGCTTACGTAAAAGGCTTTATTTCCTGCTACGCCTATATGATATGATACATGTAATTGCAAACGCGCCTTAATCAATTTCCTACTGTTACCAAATATTGTTTAAATATTAAATTGTTACCACTATAATTCGCAGAGTTATGTACAAATTATTTTTTCTAAAAATTTGTTATTAATATACAATATTAAATAATCTCGAGAGAATTGTATGAGAGTTTGTACAAAAAAACGGAACGATATTATTGATTAATTTTTTTTACAGAATCACTTAAAGATTAATAGCCCTATTTTGCAATAAGAATTTTTTTACTGGTATCTAAATGATAATTAAAAGTCTCGGAGATAACAGATTAGAGACCAAAAATGTCGAATAAAGTTAAACTCACCCTGAAGATAATAAGCTGGTTTCAGCCTAACCAGACCCGGCACCTGTGTAACACCCTGCCGAGTAGTATTATGCAGCTGCAGCGCTGCCAATAGGTCTATACCTCCTCCAGGATCGCTTCCCGTTCTGATTCTCGTGCCCAGAACCACGGTAGTCTCTTCTGTGGCCAAAGATACCGCCGTCTCTTCCTCTTTCTTATTCGTCGTTCCAGACACTGAAACAATCAATTACGATGTTAATTCAAGAAGCGTTGTATTTGACTTACACACTATGTGTAATTTTAAAATAGTGAGTTTCTAAATTTTAATAATAAAAATATTAACGATAGAATGAATTATTGTAGACGAAATTAACACGAAACTTAAAAAAATTAGTAAACATTAGGTGAAAAATCAAAATTGATTGATCTCTTTTAAAATATATTTTCTCGCTTATACGTATCATATGTTAAAAAGAAATTTCATTAATGCAATTATATCGAAAACGACAATCTCATCTCATTTTGAAACTTTTGTATCGACAAGTCGATCAAAATTTTTCTACACTACTTTGAATTTGTTTCTAATAATTATTACATCCTTTTTTTTTGTTGATGAAGAAATCTTCTGCCATTCTCTTAATTACACGAATAGCTTTCGAAGAAACTAAAATCTTTTCTTTTTTTTTTCATGTCGAATCTGAAGGATCGAAAAGGAAGAGGAAGAAGAAAAGGACGAAAAAAAAAAACAATTATAGCTGGGATAGACTTCTCGAAACGACGGTATTGATCGGTTTTTTACCGTTCTATGAAACCTTCAACTCTTTCCGCGAAATTGTTCTCCTCGTAAATAGTTTGCTTTATCTATCGCATCTCTACCCTCTATGTGTATACGTGAAATCCATTCCGCCTCTGTCGCGTCGGCTTCACGTTGATAATGATTGAAGTCCCGTGAAAAAAAAACAGCCGTCTGTCCGTTTTCGACGGACAACTCCCTGCTCGACTGAGGGCTACTTTCGTGATGGACGACAACTCTTGACGTTTGGTTACGTGAGATATACGTTCACCACGGAAACTCTGATCTTTTCTTTTGACAGCGCTGTCAGAGGAGGATAACGGGATACAAGTGATATGATAAAGTCTGAAATATTTATAATTAGCTTATGATATTTATATGGATAAAAATGAATCTCGGAATTAACATAATTCTTTTGAATTTAATATTGAAATTAAAAAAATGCAAATCTTCCACGTGCGACTTGTGTGTTATTCTAAAAAACTTATACTTTTCGAAAAAATGCATTTAAATGAAATTTTAATGTTGTAAGTTGTTTTCATTTTTATAATTCAGAATAATTCTAATTTATATAATTCAATTTTTAAATTTCTTTAGTTGAATTTAATATAAATAACGATATATTTAAATTCATACGTAACAGATGAATTCTGAGCTAGTAAAAAATCAGTTAAACATTAATGATCATGAATTTGTGAATAATCTCCAATATTGAATGTAATCTGATTATAAATTTTTCTAATGATTTAAAGATTGAGAATTCTTATTTCTTCTTTTTCCTGAATAATAGAAATGGATTAATAAACGATGCCGATCGGGAAAGATTTTCAATCGACTGAATTTGTTGTGATAATATCGGAAAATGAAAGAGTGGAGTTAATGAATAAATCAAAATATAAACAGCGTACTGACATATTGCTCGCAAATAGGGAGGCGTCAAGAATGATGTGATTCACTTGGATACACTGAAATCTGGAATGATATTTTTATCTCGCGTTAAGAAAACATCAGTAAGCAGGTTTACGATTGTTTCACATCTTTAAAGTTTATTTATGCACATATGTATCTCTTTGAGTAGAGGATTCACATATTGCGAGGTATAAACACATTATACATCAAGCTCAATGTTTCTATCACAGGAACAAGAAAGATTAAAATTTTTATTTTCGAAAATAATTTACCACAAGATCCCTTTCATATACGTGCTCTCTTTTTCTGATTGAACACAGAGTAAACTTTTTTAGAAGAAAAAAAAACTTAAGCTAAAAAATGTAAGACAGATTTTATTTAAATAAATATTTTTCACCATGCTCAATTACAATTTAATTAATTTGAAGGTTGTACTTTATGATTTTTTTGGATAATACAGAAATCAAAATATATTATTTAACTATATTTTTTATCATGAATAAGTATTTAATTATTGAAAAGCGGATTATATATTATATATCCGATGAGTTTTGCCTCAATACACAATCGAGTATTGCAATTAGTGATGATTACGTGAAATTTCAGCGCTAATTAGTGTCGAGTGAGTTTACGTATGAATGCTTCAATGATCATGCGTTGTTTTCTCTAATTACACGATGTACGTGTGTAAAAGGAAACCTTAGCAACTTCCTCCTTCCTTTCATCCACCTGTTTTTGCAATACGAGAAAGATATCCGTTACTTCAGCTTTGGCGACTTTGGCGACATTGATCGGCCAAATCACCTGGCAAATTAATGTTGTCACCGACTCGGTCTTGTCGTCCAAATTTGCCTGCCAATGCATGTCGAACTTCTATTCATAGGCGTGGTCTTCATTTTATTTTGAATCTACTCACTAGTTTTGCAATTGCAATCTAATACAATGATAGCGGTCGAATAAGAATTGAAGGTAATTTGTATCATAAGATACATTTTAAGCTACATATTATATTATAAATTTTTACTTTTTAATTTCGAAAAAGTTTTCATATATCTGTATATACATATAATTATATTTGTGTAGCTGTAAATGGAATAATTTAATTAGTTTTATAAAAAATATTATATTATAATTTAGTAAAAAATCAAAATGGTTTATCATATTCATTTATATTTTAATTATATTTTTTTTTATAATCTCGTTGATTTTTCTAAAACATTATCTCACATTTTTTTTTGTTAACGCGTTAACAATTACATAACATCAATAAACTGCTATCTATCTGGTTAATGAACCGGAGATAGTTTTCGAAGAATAGCGCCTATGTGACTGCTGCGCGCAGTTACGCAAGGGAGTTTGTGTTGTCGGTGACAAGGAAACGCGTGTAAGCGTTCTAAGACGAGATGACGTCGGATGAAATGGGATAGAACGGAATAGTGGCAGACTGCCGGGCGTCGCGACGCCCAGTATCGAACCGTACGCGGCATTACATCGTCAAATACTTGAGAGATACAGCGAGAGAGAAAGGAACAGAGAACGAGAGAAAGAGAGAGAGAGAGAGAGAGAGAGAGAGAGAGAGAGAGAGAGAGAAAGAGCACACTCGTGACACGTGGTGTCTGCCCTGGCACGATCGTTACCATCATGATTTCTAGCATTCATAACCATTGGCTACAGTTATATCGATAAGTCGAACGGCATAATCGCTTCCGACTCTCTGATGCACTTTAACGACCTTGGACATTAAGCATTCTTATCAGATGTCGATATTTAACAACATATCAATTTCTTAAATCTGTTATTTTATTAATCAAATTATACTGCACGAATAACATTAAAATTAAATGATGTATGTATATTATACTTGTTAAACATATATATATATATTATTAAATTTGAAACGTTTGTGT
Organism: Anoplolepis gracilipes; assembly: GCF_047496725.1. NCBI lineage: Eukaryota > Metazoa > Arthropoda > Insecta > Hymenoptera > Formicidae > Anoplolepis > Anoplolepis gracilipes. Next base: position 10,372,619 of record NC_132975.1, read on the forward strand.
GACAATTAATTTGGATTAGTGAAATGATCTCGTGCTACTAACGATCAAAATCTTACTTATACATTTGTTTCTCGTTCGATAATTCGTATCGAGCACGAGTCTCCACCGCTCGTGCCGTTCGACATCGAGTTGTTAAATCGCACCGGCTGATTGTCGCATGCCGTGTCTTTCATTCACATCGACGGTGAAGCGAGTACCGAATGCCAGAGACTGTGTGCTCGCTAGAATCGATATCACGCGACGGTCAAGCCGTGCGGAAACCAACCCGTCCTCGTACTACTCATCGATCGACACCTTCCGCCACCTCCGGTCCCCTCGGCCACGGGTCTTGTGACCGGCCCTCCTCGAGGGGGTCGCAGTCCCCGGAAGCCCGGAACCGGCAAGACGGACCGGGAATAACCGCGTGATGAATTTTTGTAGATACGCACGAACGCGCGTATTATATCGAGACATATACGTTTTCCCTTGCTTGATATATGTCTTCAGACTCGGTGGAGACTTTTTTTACATTGCAAATATTGTCACGGAAATTGTATACGATAAAGGATATTATTTGGTTCTCTTTAACTGTTGATGTTGATGAAATAATGATATGTGATAAAAATAGATTAACGATGCAGAATTCGTGCTTATGTTTGCGAAATTGTTATGAAGACTAATATTACAATGACGAATTTCTGCTTCATTTAAATTGATTAATCGATAAATTTCTATAAATAAGGTAATAATGATAGCTAAAATATCATCGTCATATTTGTAATATTTTATATATATAATATCAGAAGATTAATTTTTTTATAATTATTTTAACAAGAAAAAAATTTATATAAGGATAAATAAATTCAAAAATATATTTATTAGTCAGAAATTTTGTCATAATTTGAAATATTGTCAAAACAAAAGTACTAACACTTATGGATTTCTTCTTTAGCGTTGACGTTTCCGATCTTTAACTGTTCTATCACTGCTATTATAAAAATAAGAAGACACCAAAACGACATTGTTCTTTTCATGAAGAGAGGTGACATGATAATTTTATAGTAACATTCCCCGACTGTTCATTCATTCTTGATGTATTATATTTATATATAATTCAGAAATAATCGTTTAATGTCCCTTTTGTTTGCGTTTACGTAATGCTAAGCAATGATTGAAGAAAAATAAATTCTGTTCTATTTTCGCGACCTCATTATGTTCTCCGGTCACTTCACAACATCGATGATATATGTGTGTCGCTTTATCGTGGCGAACTGAGATCGATCGACGGCGAAATCTGGCCTTTCCTGTCCATCGAGATAGTTCACGATCGACTAGCTCGGCATTGAGGATTGTTCGATCGCAAGCCAGAAATCGTCGACCGGACGACAGAGTTTTGCGGCATCAGCGTGAAAAAGCGATATCTTGCTTCACATATAAACCCCATCGCCACACGACGTTTGCACTTGATTTTTCTGGCAGTGGATCGTCAAATTTCGCCGACGACATAAGCGACCACCTCCTCGCGCGTGCTCGTTCGATCTTCAAACGGTCAAGGTCGCGGCTCTAGTTGGTCGACGACTCGCCTCACGCTAGAGTAACCTCCTTTTACATCGATATTTTCTTTTTTTTTTTACATCAACGGAGTAAAAAAAGTGAAAGTAAAGAAAAACGAATGCCATTAAATCTTATTATAGATACAGAAAAGTTCTCGCAGAGTTTTAACTTTTTAAACGGCACATTTTTTTCTAAAACTTTGATTTAATTTATTCACTTCTCTTTCAAAATAATAAATGGATGAAAATTAAGCATCTTGATTTTCTTTCTGCATATTTTTACGTGACGTGAATATTATATTTTATTATGCAATTATTAATTAATTACAAAATAATGCAGTCGATACGTAATCAGTTTTCGTAAAATTCAATTTTGCATTAAAGCTAATTGCATTCGCGGCATCGATTTAATGCGAAATGCTCGTTACGGTTGCGGTTGCATCAACAAGGCTGTAACGAGAGCAACCCGCAATAATCGCCCTCATGGGTCCATAAATGCCACATCGAATCACTCGAAGGCTAATTTCTTTTTCAATCACGATGCTCTTGCATTGCGGTTACTCACAATCAGTCCATTTATCTACGCTAAATAAAAGCAATTATTTTTATTTATTATACAATTGGTTTTCAATATAATATATTATAAAAATAATATACATTTTTTATGATAAATATAAAGAATATTGTATAACTTTATATGTATATTTGTGTGTTTGTGTGCGTGTGAAGAGAGAGAAGGGAAATTTTTTGAATTATAGATTAAATGGAGACGCACAATGTGTGCACATGGAATTCTCAGGACATATTACAATGTATTCTCAGAAGGAAGCAATGATATTATGTATGCAGGTATAACTTGGCATAGCTCATCTATGCTTGTCTGATGCTCAATATTTCAACGGCTGAAGAATCTGTCACGTCCAATACAGTACATATATCAAGTACACATAGATACATAAAGATGACATGTGTCATCTTTCACGCTGCACGGCATAAGAATATAATTTAATAAATTTTACAATATTTATATATCATCCACGTATATTTTCAGTTCACTAATTATTTATTTGTAGCGCCTAATATTCTGGAAAATAATTAAAAATATTCTTTGCATTTTCTATCCTAAGATCCCATACATTTGATAGAAGAGAGAGTAACTGATACGACGCAATGCGGATACTGGATATACAGCCGAATTTGCAGTATTACGCACATTGAAATTTATATAAGACAGAGTTAAAAAAACGTTATAATGTAACATAGCGGGCTTCATGGACATCTCTTACATTAAGGGAAGTTTACTCTTCATTAAAGCACGCGACCTCTTTATTAATATGGCCGTTATAAAGTCGATCGTAATGATTGAATAATAGAATACTATGAATAAACCAATACAACGCGTGAATTTTTTATTGCCGTATGAATTACCTTCTGACACGCGTTGCACATACAACACGCGATTCACATTGTTAACCTAATACAATAACGCAATTGCTATGCACGTCATGTACACACGTTGAAAGAAGATCTCATATATAATACAAAATTTATATCCTACATATCGTAAGATATTATTTTTCATAAAAATTTAATTAATAAAATAGTGCTTTTAATAATTTTATTTATTTTCTTAATTCTGACTTGAAAGAGAGAGAGTACTGGTATTTTTCTTAGATATTTTTTTTATATCAGCCAAAGAAAAGAAAATTTAAAAGCATAAGAGGACTAGGAGAATTGTTTTTATTATGCGCATTTTTTAAGAAGAAATAGCCCAAGCTTACTTTAGCGGTACTCGTGTACCGAAATCCCAAAGATAAGCGCACGTGATCGGAGGACAAGGTAACAAGGAAACTATGCATGGAATTTGTCAGTGTTACGTTTGCATTGCAAACAATGACATTAACGCGACGTATCAATATTTGACGGTACTCCGGATCGAGTATCTGTTGGTTTACCTAAATGAGATTAAGCTATTTTCCACGCTCGCGTGAGGATCTCATGCCAGTCAGTCAAGTGTCGCGACTGCAATGCCAGGATGTCTAAATCCGTCGCGTTCTATTTTTAATGGGAATGCCATCGTGATCCTCTGTTTCTCTCTACGATGGGGAATTCGATGTTTTTTTATGGCATATCAAACGCTTGCTGTCTATAAATTATTATATAATATTTTATTAAATAATGTTTATATATATATATATATATATATATATATATATATATATATATATGTATAAACATTACTTAATTTAAAAGAATATCAATAATTTCTCAAAGTAATAATAAATTTTCTTAATAATAAAATTTTCTACGGGAAAAAAATTTACTCTATATTTTCAAATCATTTTTCCACGAAAACTCACTCTTTTTAGTTGTATTATATTTTTCAATCTAATTTGTATATGAATACTAAAACTTTATGCGTACGTGTTACAAATGTTCAAAATCGAAATATGTATTAATATTTCAGTATATGGTGGAAATATCGTATGCATACCTATCAGATTACTCGGTCGAGCAATTAAATACGCATCACGAAATGATTCATTGATACGAACAGGTGAAATATAAAATCATAATTGCAAGTCTCGCGTTATTTTTGTACTCGCATTGATTCTTGACGTGTAAAATATTTAAGCGCCAATCGCGAAACGCGGTGCTATCGATCAATTTACATTCCATCGCAAAACCATCCCGACTATGTCGGCTATTTGTCTCATACTCATCGAGTCAGAGATATTTATTGGTACATTCGCAGATATTTCCCATTGTTGACAAACACATATTAGCAGATAATTTCGCACGTTCGAAAATTATTACGACAGCGCAACGTGTTATTGCAATGACTTCTTTAATTTTCTAAAATACACAGAATCTTGCAAATTAAAAAAGAAAGTCTACATTGCAAAATGTCAATAATAGGAGTATTTAGAGTACACACACGTTATATCTCATTTAAATTCATTATTATTTAAATTTTCATTAATATTTAATATTTGTCATATTAAATATATTATTTCGCTATCTTGACATTAATCATAGCATTACTATCTTGAACATTTTAGCCATTTTCTGAAACTAAATAAGAAACTAAAGAAATCGAAACTCAATGGAGAAGTATCACTGAGCCAACCCCTTTAATCTTCGCTTAATTAAAGGGATGAACGAGGCAGCTGCTGTGTAATTCGCTTATATCGTGTCTCTATTCCAATCGAAAAGGAAAGTAAAGCCATACCACGCTTTTGTTATTATTTATCTTCGATAATCTATTTATTTTCAAATCAATTTTCCGGTTATCGACGGGATAAAGATAAAAGCAAAATACCCGTGAGGAATTAGAGAATGGATTTACTTACATATTCAGTTTACGCAAAATTTGATGAAAATTTTATTTTTTACAAGTTTCACTTGAATACTGAATTTAATATTATAAATTAAAGTATATATAAAAACGATTAGAAAACACATTTATAAATTTTTTTTTGCATAATTAGAAATCAAACTACATTGCTAACATGTTTGACTGCGCGATTAAAAAATTGCAAAATATATAACACGTTTTATAATATTATAAATATTCAATATTTTATAATATTAATAACTTTTCTCTCAAGATAATAACACTCGAGTTCGAAAACTACAAACACATCGTTACAATGTTGTACAACAACATAATCGCAATAATACTACTGGACAAATGCATAACGATTGCATAATGTATCGATCTGTTATGTTTATTAAAAAAATAGACTTCCGTTTAAAAGGGAACAACACAAGTTTCAAGAGATGCATTTTCTGCTCTATTCCCGAAATATCATTGTCACACAGGTGTGAGTATTAAAAGCCGTGGTCCACTTCGGCAAAGCGTAGGCATGTCGTAGAGTAAAGGTAATTAAGACGTCAAGTTTTGCGAGAAAAAGTGGCAGAGATAATCTTAAAGGGGAAGAAACAAGGATATATAAGGCCCGTTTCAGAGGCAACAAAATTCGCGGAATCAACTACTATTTTTGCAGCAACTCGTAAGTTGGTCTACTTTACGAGGCGAGACACCGAGACAGATTTCATAGTGTGTTTCCAAGATGATGATTCGCCACGAAACGCGTGAGAAACTCTCGTGTGTCTCCGTGATGTAAATATATCTACGATGTCGTCGTGCAGTCGCATTGTCGAGTTACAGAGCGCGTATCTTTGATCTGATATGCCGTAAGTGAACTTTTAAGTTGACATGTTAATCCATTGTATTATGATTTGAAGTTTCTAGAATTAATCACGTGTGACGAGAAGTTATTTTAGAAAAAACTTTAATAGAAAAAAATTGAGCTTTTGCATACTCTTTAATTTATTTATAATATAATATTATTTAGATTTAGAATATTTAGATATATAATATATCATATATATTATTAGATATGTATAATATTATTTGATGATACTCTTTCTATCATTGCATTAAGATTTTTGAGTGTTTCCTCTTTAACGATTAGATAATTTCAATGAACGAAGGGGAAAATGGCATCCTAAATTTATGTTTGTCCAACTTTTGCCATCGTCTCTGGGATTAATGCTCGTTTCATCGGCGAAAGCAAGTTCATATATCGTAGTCTGTCGCGATCAGACTGGATGGAGTTGTTGTTGGTTTGACGAATCGCAACGATTCATAACCCGGCGTGTCAGGTGCATACGACGTCGTAATTGACTGTTGGTTGTCGTTGGTTGGCTTTGCTTCTGTCGCAGACATGGTGGCGATATCGTAAATTCAAGCATGTGTCATTAGCAACGAAACTAGCGTTCTGCTTTATTTCAAGCGTATGTCGAATCGTGCGGGAATGGCACGTGCACCAAAACTTGTCATTGCATTATTCTGTATATATTGTCGATGATATGCTTCATGACAAATATTACTTCACGCTGGATAATATACTTGATGCAATCAGTATGATAATTAATTGGCTCTTATTTACTATTTCATGATACGCATAAACGACGTTTCTCTACAACTATCGTCAAACAAACTGTCATTAGTCTTGACAAAAAATAAATTTTTGTTTTATTGTTGGTATATAAATAATTCTTTTTTAAATTAACTATTCTTTTTCCTTTACCAATGTTTACTTAGAAAAATAATTTAGAAATGTTATCGAATTAAATAAAAATAATAACAGCTGCTAAAATTACCATATATTTATAAGATCTCTGCGATTTCTTTTTTAAGCAGTGTTTAATGAAATATAATAATTTTTTTCAATTTATACTATAATTTTTTCAAATGTGGAGATTAATTGCGACTTAAATATAAGACGGAAAGAAGGAAAGATTATAGCAAACTCACGAGACACTAACCGATCGGTCGCACAGCGTCTCGACGCCTTGGCGCCATTCACATACAATCCACGCTCTAATCGTGTCTCCTAATCGTGCACTATACACACTTCCCCTGAGTAAACTGCATTGTAAAGTCGACTTTCCGATATTATATTGTAAACATTTTGTTTAATGTCTGTATTGCTATTTTAGAAAAACTTGCGTTTTATATTATATGTCGCGTATGTCGTATATATTATCGAATAAACCAAAAAGATTCTATCTACTTTTATATATTTCGTTACATTTTTTAAAATTAATGTAATTTTATAAATATCTTTTTTATAAATATGTTTAGTCTTAGTGTTATAAGAAAATACATTAAAGATAAATATTACACTGCATATTTTTTAGGATTCTTTTCTGGAAACATTGCGATGTAAAAAATGTTTTAATTTATATATACATTCAATCGTGTACACAAGCAAGATGGTAGTTCTTGACAGGATTCCGTTAAAGTTACTGCAGTTGTTACATAATATCTTACATAAGTAACCGAAGAGAAGCGACGTGATACGGACACTTATTCATTACCAGTCTCTCAGAATTTGCATATTTTTACTGAGAAAATGCAGGAATTGTAAAAACAGAAGTGTAATAATTCCCATGCGGCTAAGACGACGCCAGAGTAGAACGAAATTGCCAGACTGAGACGGGCGCCACTTGGAGAAATAGCAATAAGAATATGGAAGGAAGAATAAAAGGGATAAAGGAAGAATGAACGTAAGTGAGTCGTGAAATAACTAGAGAGATCGGTGAAACGCTACGAAAATTATTTTCCACGGGGATTTATGGTAATGTTTGTACTTTATGATATTAAAGCCTTTAATTTGCCCGTGACTGTTTAACGTTGTTTAGACCTTCAAAATATGCATTTTGCTTTAATTACGCTTTGTTCCTTGAAATAGATTTTGTGTACACAAGTAAATATTTTCTCACTTGAATAATATTAGTTTTAAGATTTTTATTTTCGTTCTCTTTTAGTTATCTTTTATTACAAAAAGAAAATAGAGTTAGAGATTTTCATTATGTTTCCCATAAATGATAACGTTTAATTCAAGAAATATAAGATTCAGTTTCGATTAATCTGAAAGGATGCTTTCGATTGTTTGTGAGGGTTATGATCAATTTTCGAGACGTTGGTGTAATGCATTTCGCAATAAATCGCAGTTGGTAGACGCGAATTGCGTAATTCCGTGAGATTTAAAACTGTTCACTTTTCGCTTGATTCGTACGAGAAGCGCGGAAGCGCAACATTAAATGCGCTATGTTAAATGTATATTCGCTGTTGGAGTGCCGTATAAATTTGCGCTCGTGAAGTCTCTCGCGGTGTTTCTGAGCGAACAAATTTATTTATCACGTGCTAAAGATTCGTTCCTCGATTCTCACGTGTCATTGAAAGATTGATTTAACGACAATGTTAATGTCAAAATTCGCTACAATACGTGCCGAGAAATTAATAACTTCCGCGACGAGTACGATAGTGGTTGCAGCTATAAGATTTACAGATACATTTGCAAAACAATTATAGCTCAACGATGAAGTAATGTAAGCTGTTGTCTTTCTTATTGGTATGCACAAGTTAAATTAGAGATTGCATAAATTATTTGGTGTACCTAATGGTTGATATCTTTTATTATACTATAAATAAATTCACAGAGAAAAAATTAGTATATGCGTGAAATAAATAAAGTACAATTCGTCCTTTCTACTAAAACGAGGATATACAGATTCTAAAAGGATTGGCAATTATCCATTTAAACTTCCTGCGAACATGAAAAAAACTTACGATGTATAAGTAATATCGGCATTTTTCTAAAGTCGAATGTTTCTAGTACAAGCTGATTTTATCAACGTCCTTGCACGAAAGCGCCGAAGCACGAGCTCATGAAAATGGATATTTTTAGATAAGATTTTTGTAACGTGGTCCACGAGAAAAAGGGTTTGATTAATGCATAAATCTAAAAATACCTAAACATGTACCTGTAATTTACACGAAACCGCAAACGGTTATATATTTATTCTCTTCCTTCTTTGTTTATAAATTATGCAACACTTTGCGGAATACGTTTTTCATTAAAAATTATGTAATATATTACCAAATTATTAAGAACGCTATTATTTTGCTTTACTACTCATAATTTTATATGAAATAACAAGTCAGTAAAAATCTTTTATAAAACTCTTTACTAAAGTTGATAACATTATATTCATTGAACGATAAAAACAACTATGATAAAAAAAGAAAAAAAATATTGTAGAAATATAAAAATATTTTTATTATGGAAATATTAGAGAAGCGAAATTATTTTACATAGTATTAAGTCAAGTTATATAAGACTTATAGAAAAATCTATTATATGAAAATGGAAAATTCTCAGACAATTCCGATATGATTCCTTCGCGATTCCTCGTGACTCAGCTTTCCATTTGCCGGCGAGCCTGCGTCTCCAGGAAGTGCAATAAGGAAATCAGAGTGCATTAAGTCGCGACCCCGTGCAACGAAGCGCAGAGCCGCGTATCGACAGTCATTCTCCTTTCGGATATACAGCTTCCGGCAAAAGGGGTGCAAAGAATCGATCGATAAAGAAAGCCGGCGGGGAAAGGGAAGGGTTGGTGATGGTTGCTACCGAAGGGTCCAAGCCCGGCTTGGAGGGAAGTAAAATACGCGTGAAGAGCTGCACTTTCGTAAATTCGTACGAATCACTTCCGTTCCGTCGCTAAATTTCGCCCTCGTCATATTTACAGGCCAGAACCGAGACTCGGGGGTGACTATGCTGGATTGATCGTACGCGGCAAAGTGGAGGACGTGTGCAACTCTTGAACTAACAAGCAACTACGAGGAAGTCGCTGGAAAAGTTGTATTAAAGGTACAAAATGAAAGTTTTATAGTTTGTGAAACTTTCTTTAACAGAAATTCTTCTGATTTATAATATATATATATATATCTTTACAATCACACATGTTTTTTTACTGAACAGAAATATTAATGTATTAGATAGAATAGTATTCAAAGTAAATAAATTGCTGAAATTTGCATAATGTAATATATTATATAGTTTATATTATGTAACACAAAGTATTCAATTTTTATTATTAACTTTCTTTTTATAAATTCTTAAATTTAAGTTATTATTGAACCATTATTGTATAAAATAAGCGAAATTGAATGCTATTCTTTTTTGCTTATCAATATGCTAATTAATTAAAATGTGCGCATATGTATTATTGCTATACTGCTACATCTAATTACATTTAAATTGTCAAGCACATTCATCGATCGGTATATCTGATATTCATCATTTCCACTACCATAGTCGATCGAGGACAATCGACAAACCTAACGGCCTTTCGAGGATGTCGGAAATCGTGAAACGTTCTGTGAATAATCTACGAGTTTCGAGTTAGAAATAATTGATATCTTCCTTATGAGCGTCATATACTAGCTTGCGTTTTTTTAGCGAAAGTAAATGACTCCGTGAACAATATTCCTGTGTTCTAAAATTAGACAGATACATATGTAATATCGGCTTCCATTGGTCGATTAGAAATGTAGATAGACCGAAAGATAATCCAACATTTACAGCACGATAAAAATCTTGATAAACAAATAATTTTTTTTCTAATCTTGAAAAATCATGAAATCAAATTATTTTTTTGAATATTTATTAATTACTTTTTAATTATGAAAATAATATAATATTTTTTGTAAGGAGTATTTTAATCTAAATTATAATATATAATGAATATATAAGTATAATATATCTTTCAAATATTCCGCGGAATTTATTTTATTGAAAGCTTATTTCAACAGAAGAGATGTTTATTATATAGAGACTCTCAGTTTATTATTCCGTCTTTCTGATTCATATACCAGCGGCATTGATGACCGCCATTAAGATTTCCTGTTAGGTTCGCGGCTAATGCGACTAAATAGAAGGACCGGTCCGAAAAACAACCTAACGAACATACGGCGTCCCGCAGGAAATCCCTCTGGCAAAGCGCATGTGGGTCGAGTCGGCACGCGTCTGTGTGGGGGAGCACACAAAAGGCTGAGAAATGGTGAGCGAATTGCTCATTATCGAGTGGTCAGGATATGCGAGGGGTGACTAGGTCCCGTCGGGATTTCACGGGCGGCTTCTGGAAGTAGGCACGGTGGCCCCGTTTAAGGGAGCCCGGGAAGGGGTAAATCCTCCCCCGCCGAAATTGCGGATTCGCCGAGGGCGAGAATGAATCGCGCGAAAATTGTCTCCACCCTCGCCGCTCTCCGTCCGCTTTCCCTCGGGGTCCTATCTGCTTTTCAAACCTTGCTCATTCGAATCTTTTGTGGACCTTAAGGGCTGTCTAAGCTCTGCGAGATTCTGGAAAGCGTAATCGCCGCTGATTGCGAACGTTTCGAGCGATATCGAAGTGGGGTGATAATTTCGCAAAGGGTCACATTAGAGAGTGTTAACTGTGATGCACGGATAATTATGTATTCAGGGACTAAAATCTTGTGACGTTTTTCTTTTTTTTTTTTTCTTTTTTTAATTAGCATTGTTACAATTTTTTCGATCAGTATCTTTAACAAATAATCAACCTTGCAAATACTAGCGTAACATTTGTTACAGATCACATATTTCACTTAATATTTTTTTTTAATCAATTATATATATATATATATATATATATATATATATATATATTAAAAAATGGAAAAAATTTAAGTTGTAAAATTACATATATGTGGTAAAAAAGGAAGCGGTTTGAACTAACAAATACTTTTAATTCAACTCTCCTAACATTTTCTCTACTGTTTCGAAAGCGAATTCCTAATTACAGTTAGGGGATGCTCCCTGCAAGGCACTTTGCACCTGTCTCTGAAGGGCAACCATGACAGGAGTGTGCTGTTCGACGGGGAAAAAAATTGAATAAGACACGCGCGTGTCAAGAAGATAGCAAAAAACAACCGGGAGCTATCGGTACGTTAATTCCCATGTGGCCCTCAATAAGCCATATTATTTGACGTATAGCATGCGTGCGTACATGCGTGTATATGCGTATGTGTTGTGTGAAATAAGGGCGCGCCATGTTGTCTGGTCATCCCGCATTGCGCCAATAAACTCGGTGAATCCCAGACGTAATCTACCCGCAGTCTCAATAAGTCTTTATTTCTTTATCTCCTGTTCCGGTTTCCTTCCGGAATTATCACCTCTCGAAGATTCTTCCTAATCTTATGGGATTTTCTTTCCGATTAATACCGCGCTACGTTTCAATTTTCAAAATTTTGGCAAGGCTGAAGGGTTGAAAGATAAGTTGGACAAAGTTTCGTGATCAACTTGATAATCTTGAGCAGAAAGTTTTGTTATTTGTTTTTACTGTACGTACTTCTCGACGAAACCAAAGAACTATAGAACTAACTAAATGAAACTGATAACCCATCGTTATTCTGGGCCATTTTCAGAATAATAAACTGCGATCGCGCGCGTATCTCTATCTTTATCTCCTTCGTAAATGCCAACAAACTAAAAAGAGAATTTCTAATACTCTCGCACAAACATGCAGGTCCAATTATGTATACATAATATATATTAGGTGTTTTGCAATTATCATTATTCCTTTCATTTACATTTCGAGTTATCAAGATGTATAAAAAAGACTACATTTATTATATATTAAAAAGTTATAAGTTAAAGTTATTAATAAATTTGAAATAAAATTGATTTTATATTTAAAGAGATGGTAGAGATAACATATGTTATATACATACATCATGTACATAACCGAGAAGAGAAAGAATAGAAATTCCCATAATACCGGTTTCTATCATATAGATACATATACATCAAATTACTTTCGTATTATGTGTATTTTGGAAATGATTAAAAACGATGCCAAAATTTGGGACGGTAAGCCAACAGTTACAATTAAATTTGTTCATTAAAAAAAAAAAAAAATACGATTCTCTCGGCTTCATAATTCTTTTTTAGTCCTCCACTACGGTGTTACTTTGATCACGAAAATCGTAAAACAATGAAGAAAGAATAGTACCGCTGGTCTCTAATAAATCTTACTTTGTTCCACGATGCACTCTTTATTGTTACAAATTAGCTTTTCTTTCGACGACTTTTATAAAACTTTTTCGTGCAGCTTTCAAGAAATCTTGTCGAGTATTTTCCTGTCATAATCTTGATACATATTACAGCAATGTCATTATCTACGTAGTGGAATATTTATTTGCTGTTATACTGTTTTTTTTAATACTATTAAAATCAGATCTTACGGAAAGTATTCCATAAGAGAAGAGTCTTCATTATATTTATTTTTCTTTAATTCTTCAAGTTTTTTCAAGTTTTGCGGAAAGGCTCTTTGCAAATGCACATTAAAATCATTGGTTTAAATATTGAGTATGTTGATTTTGAAAGAAAAATTAAATTTAAAATTATATTAATACTCGTACATATAAAAATATTTTTTTTTACTGATAAATTTAGTAGGCTTTTATACCTGGGGAGGCAAAAGAATTTACTAAATTAAATAATTTCCAAGTTGCCTTATTACTTTTTTTTCAATGTTCATAAAACGTTGTATATGTACTATAGGCTTTCACTGACTACCCTTAATGTGATGAGCAGCAAGAGACGTAATAAATGTGAAGTGCCACTTGATAGCGAACGTTGGATTCGTTACGTTCTTATTATTTTCTGTGATACGTAAAACGTAGCGCAACTTCCACTTAGGATAATGGAGATAGCCTTGACATCCTCGAGAAAAAAAAGCTGTTTTCATCAGTATGTTAGTCTTTTCACAATCCAACTACTTGAAGAAAGGAATATGAAGGAACAAAAAGATGCTCGAGTACTCAGAAGACTAAGTAACTCGATGCTCCATTCGGCACGTTACTTTGAAGTCCTTGTGGCGCCCAACAAGATTAATTTAAATTTGCATTTACTTAAAACAAGCATCGCGTCGTTTGCTACAATAAAGATAACAAAAACTGCTCGATATATTAAATGACGGCCAGTCACACAATTGGAAAACATTTTTAGAACTTTACAATATTCATTTATCCGATAAGTCACGTTCTTGTTAGTACTTTTCCAATACAAATACGTTAATTGACGGAAACGTGTCTACAATACAATCGACTGAAATTATTCAATCGCTTATACGACCTCTCATTACGTTTCAAAGCTTCTCGAATTGAATAGTCTTATATAGTACATATATAGAACGTCATATGGGGGCAAGCCAGGTGTCGGCATATCCGCGCGATCTACCTGTCTAGCACCTGCCTTCGCAGGAGGTACACTCGTGGAATCCAGGTGAATTTAACAATTATATTGAAACATATGCACACACGATTTGAAAAGAACAAGTTCAATTTTTGTATGAGAAAATTATATTTTTAATAACATATATCTAATAAATTTAGCGCAATAATTTACCAAACTCTCTTCTCGTAATATTTTAGCTAACAATAAGTTAAATTTATTTATATGTTTATCTGTTAAGTTTAAAAACATTTCGCAAAAGATACAACCAGCTTTACGAATACACTGCTTTTAATTGTTTCGTCAATTATCAAGTAGCGAACTTAATTTAATTTTGATGAAGATATAGTTTTTTTTTTTTTTTTTTTTTTTGTTTTTTTAATAAAAGTCAAGGAATTTAAGTAGGTCACAGAGGGAAGTTTCAGAGCTATCTGAGGGTTTAGAACCATCCTGGTCTCTTCTCTTTCTCTTTCGTTTCTCCTTCTCCCATGGTCCTCCGTCAACTTCGTTTCTCGGAGCCAGGAAAAACGGGATAGAAACGGAGCTTGAATTCATTATTTCTCATTTCCTCGTTCCCGAATAATTGCATTCGGTTCCACCGAACCGTAATTTCGTGCAGCCGACTCTTCCCATACGTTTTCAGGGCGCGTCACTCGGTATATTCGGATGTGCGACTTTCTTGTTGATAAAATTTTGACCACCATTAATCAAAAGCGAGCGGGTCAACAACAATTAGCTCTTACAGTGCGAACTATCTTCGCATTGATTTCAGTTTTTATTGTCTTTTCTTATTTATTTTCTTTGACTATCGTAATTTACTATAGTAATAAAATCTCCATTCAGTATTTCCAATTTTTACTTAATATCCCGAGAAAAAATAGACTTATGATCATGTATAATTAAATCCAAAGTTTGACGTAATTTAGCCATATACATATGATTTATCAATAATAATCCATAACCTTGACATTATACGATCTGACTATACATAATATCCAAAATTTGGCGTGATATAATCTTGTTTTTAAATAATTATATTTGTCTAGATTTATTTTCATATATATTCAGATCTATCTGAATATATAATCATATAAAAATTATATATATTATCAGATTTTTTTTTTTATATCTAATCATGTATTTACATCTGATTATATTATACGTATTTTTTTTCTCGGGATATAATAAATATCTTTATAAAACCTTCGATTAACTCGTCCCCCATCGAGAGTGCCTCAAAGGCAATAACATCATCACGCTGTATTCAACGTTGTCGTTGCGTCAGTCATAGAATACCACGCTGACCTTCGGGGGAAAGTCATCTGTTTCACATATTGCGTAGTTTCGCAGTTAATTAGTACAAGAGGAAAAAAGAAGAAAAACAGCGAATCTTGAAAGAAAGCGAGGGTCGAGTCGCGGCAAATTACATTTGATGAGCGGTAAAGAGGTTGTGTAACTTATTTACCTCGTCGATCCCGCCGCGAGCGAAATCCAGAGAACCAGCCATACATCTCGTCGCATTATCCAGGTTCGTCTTCGGACGGATGAGCGTCCGTGAAAATTTTACTTGACGACCACGGAGACGACGGAGATCGTCTCTGATGAGAGCAGACAAGGCCGTTCGAGGCCGTGGCTCCCGCTGTCGAAGCGAAATCATCGATCCCCCAGGGTGTTGCCACCAGCTGTTGCCACCAATCACCGTCTACGTTCATAAGGAAGGGCGAAATGGTTCCTGACGAATCTCCTTTTGCCAGATAATAAGCTCGACAAGAATTATCGCAGCGCAGCTGCTTCTCCAGCAAATAATTACGTGACGATTCTTTTGCGACTCTCAGGACTTTTGCGTCTTGCAAAATTTTACCAAAGAACTATATGTCTTGTTGTTTCTACGAGAATTTGCATGAACTATTATTTTTTATTATTGATTTTCTAATTTTCGTTTATTAAATACATGAAATTTAATTTTTCGAGTATCGTAAGCATAATTAAACATATTTTATTCATTTGAAATAATTTATAAAAATTGTTGCGGCATAAAAATACGACATTTTTCAAAAAATTTAGTTTTATGTTACGGTAATATATAGTACTTTTTCTCTTTCTGTAATATTTTCCTAGTGACCGGAAAAAGATCATCGAATAGACGACACGTTTTTGACGTCTTCGGCAACGGGGACGTTCTTTATATTTTATTATCTTTTGGGAGAGTATACACCTGTCGTCAATCGTTACGCATCGTCTCGACGAGATTACTCATATCGCAGACGATGACTCGCATTAGAGAGGAAAAAATGGACCAAAAGGAAGGAGAAGGCGAGGAAGTGCGGGAGGAGAAAAAAACTAAAAGAATTGTTGCAAATATATGTTTATCGGTTGGAAGAAGAAAAACTGCTCGTTCCTCTGGCGCTACTCCATGAGAAAGAAGAGAGAAATCGGCGATGTCAGACGACGTTGACAACGGCTGTTGCCTCATGTCGAGTCTTCAGAATAGCTTTCATCATTTCACTCAACGTCTCTTTGTACTTTTTTTTTTCTTTCCTAAACTCGACTCTGTAGTCGCGTAAGGTGTACAGAATCTCTGTTGTTTTATAGCAAGCAAACGTTCTCTTCTGGCCTTTGTCCCGCTCTTGGTCTTACAATCTTATTTTCACATCGTTCTAAATTACCAAGAATGTAATTAACAATTGATAATATTAGCCATTAAAAATTTGTAACTATACGTTACAGAAGTATTATTTTTTTCAACAATATTAATCTATATGATATAATTAATTAATAAATATTTGTAACTATAGTTGTATGATATCTTTTGATTGCAATAACTATCTCTCGCATATATGAAACAAAATATTTAATTACTGATTAACAATATGATGTGACGATTTACACTGTTAGTTAAAAATAACAATGATTAGTAATGGAGCATATTAGATCCTCGCGATTATTACGTTACAGTCGCAAGGAGTTTATATAAGTGATCGGATATTGCCACTTACACCGATAAATATAATTTCTTTCTACACACGATTTATCTACGTGACTCTCACTTAGTGCGTTTTTCGTTTTCATCTTCTCTCATCCAACACGGCGCCGCAGATTCAGCGTGGGTGCGTCGAATTTATTCACGTTAAACGATCCGCGGTTTGTCTGGTCGGCGTCTGGCACCCCGTCCCGCTCGTAAAGTTACCAGAAAATAATCAAGATGTCTACTGCTTCGTCGAGATCACACGTTTAAACGATTATATTTTTTTTTATAGTGGGACAAAAGTGTTTGAAGCCGTGGTTTTTTGATGATAGAATAGGAAAATAGAAAAGAATCAAAGAAGTCTGCTTCGAATTTCTGTTGCGCACGTGTACTTAAAAATTGCGACAGGAAAAATTAAATTTCTTAAACTTTTACATAAAAATATAATTTCGTTCCCACGGAAACAAATTTTCTTTGTAAAAAAAAAAAAAAGAAAAAAAATACACAACCTGAAAACTCATTCAAAAGACAACAAATTACAAGTTAACAAACACGATAATTATATAATGAAAGAACTTTACCGTTTGCAAGAAAATAAGATATAAATCGCTAAAAAAAATATACGCAAAATCGATCGGAATAGTTCACGTGGAGGAACCGTATCTAAAATTGATCGATAGCTACTGGGACCCGTTGGATACGGCAGGAACACGAATGGGAACGTCGTCGCGGTCGAAGGACCTCGACTTACGTAAAACCCTTTGCGCTCGATCGAATTTCCCGGCCGGCCACCCGGCGACGACGACGACGGCGGTCTGCACAGTTGTGCGCGCTTATTACGAGTCTGCTTTACGATCGCCTCATAAACGTCCGGATCCGCGAAATTGATGGACCACTATACGTGACAGCCATGCACGTGCGTGCGCGCCGAATGTGCTGTCGCACAAATTATCCCCATTCGATCTGTGTTGTTCCGCGTTACCCTTAATACGCTCTTGTAAAGTCATCCCCAGATGAATATTAGTATCTAATAGTAAATGTTGTGAAAAAAGAAATTGAATATAAAATTAAAATGTAAAATTTAAATTTAAAAAACTTAAATACTTAGATATTATATTTTTATGTTCTTTATTAATTAAATTATTAGAGTCGAATTTGTGTTGTTTAGTATATATATATATATATATATATACGAAATATAAAAGCAATTCAAAGTGTCATTCGTTGAAGCAATTTGCGAGAGAGAAGATACATGATACATGATATAATTAGAATTATTTCTAACAGGTTTAATGGTCAATGACGTATACCAGGTGTTTGACTGTTTTCTATCGTGCCAAGTATGATGCAATATTTTCCTCTCGTTCGTAACTTTATATAAAGCTTCATGAAAATGTCATTTCGGGAAAGTTATGCTTCTTATTCTTTCACTCTTTTAGACTAAAGGATTTATTTCATCATATATCAACCTATATGTATATACGTTTCAATATGAGAAGTATTTTACGTAATAACGCAATGATTTAAATTCTCACACTATGTACGAGCTGGTACGAAAAAATTTCCCGAGCACGCATTGTCCGCGGTAAGATTTGCAAAATTCGCAGTGCCGAACGTTGGATTATCAAGGAAGTAGATGATATAACGCTAGCATCAGCGTGTCGTGCGTTCGTTAGTCCCGTATAATATTCCCATTCTCGTAGGCGGAGAGATCCGCCGGAGTCTGATCTGACCCTTTAAATATCCTGCGCTAGGTGATCGCATGGCAATTTCGCGTTATTATTCGTGCTGTAGGTACTGTTACATACATCGTCGCACAACAGAATGTTACGATATTTCTGGGTTACGACCGAAATTTCGTGTGACAGTTTCATATATCATATTTAACGGAATTGTGTGTGCAATTCAAATTGATCGGTGTAAAAGACGTGTACTTAGTGACCGCTGTAAATTTATGATGTGTACGAAAGTCTTGTCGAAATCGTATCCTATACGATTCAAAACATGTTTTCAAGTATGCATGTTTGTTCCCGTGAAATCTTATTTGAAATATAACACGTGAAATAACATTACGGATTATTATTCCAGCATTGCTGTTGAAACGCACAAATATCTCACCAAAATGCGGCGCTTTCTCGAGTCGCGTGAATTTCTCCTTTTCTGTCGTTCTGGTACCTTTAATGCCGGCCATTTATCTCGGCTCTGGAAGATCAGAGCGGCGCTTATCGCTTAGACGGTGGCGTGAAGCAGAAATATTCGAGAGAGATGGAGAAATCGAGCGAAACGGAAAAGGGAAATATACAAAACACTTAGGCCTATTTTCGGTCCTCCGCGTCCTTTTCTTCTTCCCTCGCCCGTCTGCTTCTGTTATTTACTGACTACTCTTTGATTCTTACACGAAGCCTCATTTGCTTGATTATAGTTATTTGAATGATAACTGATGATGAATGATCAGACGATAATCTCTTAGGAATTTTTGCGGATTGAAGGATTTATTATGCTTTAATAAGATTTTAAATTGGGAATATCCTTCGGCGATGTCTCACGCGCTACATGCACGAAACGACCTGGTTCCTTGAGCGAGATACAACGCGCGATCGATCGACCGCCTCAGGCGACCAAGAGTGCTCGAGAAAGAGTCGAATCGGCAGACCTTCGACTGCGAAGAGTTTTTATTAAATTATGTGGCTTTGCAGAAACGCGTATATTTTACAGAAATTTCATATAATACGATATGTTAAATATAAAATATTAATATAAAAGTGCGCTCTATAATTGACTTTTAAGAGTCAAATTTTCTACCGTTTGTTTCCATGACATTTTGCGGCAATTCGGCAAACATGATTCCTCTATTTTTGCTAAAGTACCTCAGTCTCTCATCAAAACAAAAAAGAGCACGAGAAGAAGCAAACGGACACAAGGTGACGCGTGTCAAAAAGTAGAATAGTGTCAATAAACTGCGATTTTCCTGAAAAAAAAAAAAATGCGTTTGTAATGCACTTGAAAATGGGAAACTGATTGACGGACAAATATATATTTAAATTTCACAAGTTCGATTTCGACTGAGATAACATTTATCGTCAAAGTCGAAACCATAGGCCCAATATCCGTCCAATGTGTCCCATGTCAAACCTCGATTCCCCGGATAGAACCCGACACGACGAAGGCGCGATACCTCGATACCGTCTCGCGCCGTCTCATGCCACGTCGCTGCGCGGATATTCCGCTAATTATAGATCGGCTGCCGTCGACGCTGCGGCGCGACGAGAGCACGACGACCACACTTCGAAGGCTTGGACTTGAACCAATCCTGACCTTCCCTGCCGCTGTATGCCGTCGTGCCGACCTAGAAAATTGCGTGCGCCGTATATCCGGCGCACCGTACGAACGCGGACCATGTATAGTGTGTGATGTTGGACTACAAACGGATACTCGCTCTCGTCTTGTCGTCGCGCTCTCTACTCTCATATTCCGCGTAATTAACACTCGAGCCAAATATCATAAGTGCCAATGAAAATTAGTAGGTGAGGCAATCGATACAACGATCCATTACTTCCGACCTTGATAGAAAAATACTGTATTTGTAAAAAAAAAAAAAAAAAAAAAAAAAAAAAAAATTATCGAAATTAAAGTCATCCATATTTGTTTCATATTAATATATTGTGAGGTGTTTTTCACATGATGGTTTTCTTTAGATTTGTTTTTCAAATAATTTCACGAATAAGGTTTCAATTGCAAGCATCGTACTACTAGCATGTAAATACGAATCGATTACGTAATGGTAAAATATAATATATAATGCGATGGGAAGATAAAAATAAAATGCCAGCCTAGATCAAAGCTGATAAATGCGTACAAGCGGTTTTTATAGCAGCATGATAGTTAGAATTAAGAGTTGATTGAGTATCCTTTGCAACTCCCACATTCTTGCTACCGGTTTCCTACGTTGATTTGGACTATATGGTCGATTGTATCTCCAGTTCAAGCGCGAATAACTATCTAAAATCCGTTCGAGATTAAAATTTAGCGTGTTACTTGAAGGCTTAAAAGAAATCTGCGCTTCACCTTACACTTCAGATACGCTTCGAGGACTTATCGCTTTCCGGGATTAATATCTTGCGTCGCAATCTCTAATATTAATCACTGTAACATTCAATTAAGCGCGTTACCATCGCACTTTGCGAATGCGGAAGCCGAAACCAGAGTCGTATCACGAGGCAGACCTCTTCCGATACTCTGCATTACATATTCATAGCATGCACATACACAGGCGAGGCTTAGGCGCATTTGGAAAGGTCAGGGCTGTAACGAGACCTCTGAAAATTCATGCTGCATCAGAGCAGGTCGGGCTCACGTACCCGGTGCCGATGTTCCATTCCAACCCAATTCCTTTTCTTTCATTATCCGTCCTGGACTGTTTCCAAGCAGTCGAGCGGAAATTAATATCCTCGGGAAATCCACGAGGACCGGAAAATAGCTGATGGACGAAAGCATGGTATCGACCATCCGCAGAAAGGAATGCATCGGCAAGAATAGATCTAATTGAAGTCTGACGGGATTATCATCGGACAGCGTTCAACGAGGTTGAAGAAAATCGATGAAGAAATTGGGAACGAAGTAATCGGGATTGAGAAAAAAAAGTAGCAAAAGCAGGGGCATGCGTGTCTAAATGCAATTTCGACGAAAGTGGAAAGATTCGAAGGATCGAATCCTTGTTAAGAGGAGTTCAAAGGGAAAACGCAAATTTCATAAGAAATTGACGAAATGGAACAGAATCTGAGATAATGTTCGCAAATCATAAAAGTAAGAAGACTATAACAAAATTGTTAAAATTTAATGCGAGATGATCAAAGAAAAAAAACGATCGATTGACTATAAAAATTATCGGAAGACAATTTTAAAGACATTTTACAATAATGTTGTAAAATAATGATTTCATATTCCAAAGCGAGAAACGTTATTATTTTTAAATATATATAAATTATAAAATCGTATGCCTTTGAATGGAGAAGAGATGATAAAAAAAGAAAACGAGAATAAAAGCGATCAAGAACTTTTGATATTAAAAGCATCGATAAAGGAAAGCAGGATAAAAACGAAAACTGATTTCAATAGAAACTCCATCATATATATATATATATATATATATTTCCTAAAGTCAACGCTCGAGTTATCAAAGCAGAGATGGGAAGCTGCGAAAATTCCTAACGCGCCGATAAAGACCTCGTGCCGAGAGAAAGCGAAGATGAAGACATCGGAGAGCAATCGGCATCCCCTTTTAGCACGATCGCGTGTAAAGAGGCGGAAAGTAACGCGCGCGGGGGGTGACGCGCGGCGGCGAAGATCAAAAGAGAAGGAACGAGGAGACGAGGACAAACATCGATAGTCGTCCCGATTGCAGAAGTTAATTTCGATGGAAGACCGGGCGGAGGGGGAGGAGAGGAGGGAGCTGCATCGCGCGAAGAAGCTTTATCGCGCGTGTACCAAGCGAACCGAGGAGTGAAAGCCGCGAATAAAGATGAAACGAGCCCGAGGGAGAGAAAGACCGGACCAAAGAGATATCGGGGGCTTTCGGAGGTTTTCAAGGGGACCGAGAGGCAAGATGGCAGGTGTGGGGGTGATTGGGGGCGATCGATGAACCTCCGAGGAAAAGCCTGGGGTGGTGGGTGTTAGAAGCATGAAAGGGAGGAAGGGATGGAGGAGCGCCGTGGGGCGGATGCTTCGAGGGAATACCGAAGGGTGCTCGGTCGACCGGTGGGGAGAGGGAGAGAAACGTTGGACCGGGGGCAGGAGGTCACAGGAGTTCGCGTATGTACATAGAGCTCTCTCCCTCGTGTGTATACTCTTCGTATTCGACGTCGAGCAAATAAGCGCACTTGCACGTGCATGCGATATGCCGCTCTCCGGTCGACGTCGGCCGTGAGGAAGAGAGCGAGAACGAAACGCAGAATGTGAAACGCGGTTGGAATAAGAGACGCGGGCCCTTTAGCGTTGACTAAAGACGAGAGGTCGATACGCTTCGCTTGCTTTTATAGAAAGAATAGAAGAAACCTTTCGCGACACCGTGCTTTAA
The DNA here is from genome assembly GCF_047496725.1 of Anoplolepis gracilipes. Classification (NCBI taxonomy): domain Eukaryota; kingdom Metazoa; phylum Arthropoda; class Insecta; order Hymenoptera; family Formicidae; genus Anoplolepis; species Anoplolepis gracilipes. Next base: position 10,395,800 of record NC_132975.1, read on the forward strand.
ATATTAAATATTTAGGAGATCGATTTATTAAACTCACACGTGTACGGTGAATAATAATACATGATGGAAATAAACCGACCAGTAATTGATTATACATGTATGTTATAATTTCTCAATAATATCTATATCAAAAATACAATATCGTCAATTAATGTTTAAATTTCTTGATATAAGCTATTTCTTTCGGTTATAGGACTCACGAGAAGATATATTTCTGAGTTATGTATGTAACGCGGAAAGTATTCCAAGGGTTAATCTGCAATTCTAAGAACTCCCCGAAAAAACAGACCCGGCCAAACCGTGGAGGCCATTAGGAGCAATCAAAGCGAAAACTCGGGGTCGAATTGAGCAGGATAAACGTTCAAGGAGACAATCGAGTCCGATGTCCTCCTTGGATGTCATATTACTTATTGATACCAAAGGAATTCCGCGTGGCGTGCGGAGGTTGCCGGCCGGTAAACTCTCTTAAATGACGGCATTATTGGTCCAGGGCCGGGCCGGGCCGATCTTTGACGGCCCGAGAATCGAACGCTACGTCATCGTCGGTTGACGATAAATCAAAGCACGTCTCGCTCGTCTGAATTCCGTGCGGATGATGTCACGTTTCGGGCTGTGAGAACATCCGAAAAGATACGAGAGAGCGCGGAGTTCGAGACGTGTGTCGGCAAAGGAATTCGGCAGCGGGTAGAGAGGTCGTCAACGGCGAAGCGCGAGCAATTAAATTAATAAACAGCAAACGCCACGCCGATAAGCGCCCCTCCGATTTATTCCACCGACACCATCGAAGGACGAGGGGGATGAGAGGAGAGAGGGATACGATAAAGGTGGCGCCAATTAATTGGCGCGATTGAACAATTAGGATTATCGGCGATCGCGGCCCTTTGTTCCCTCCGGCAATTTCGAGCTTCCAAGCGTTCGATTAAATCCAGGCGGGGGGTGGTAGCTGCGAAAGGGTGTCGCTCGTGCAGAGGATTTATATGACTAGGGCGAGGGCGCGAATTTCGACGCGCGCGATTATTGCGCGCGGTATGTGTGCGATAAAGTTTCCGGCGAAAGCAATTAATTGCGGCGGATTCTCGGAAGTAATATTACGAGAGAGATTCCATCTCAATGAACTTTTGGTTAGTAAGCTATAGATATTTCTCACTCGAGACTCATAAAGCCATATTTGTCTCTTAATGTTCGTGTGATTGATTCGACATATTCTTTTTTATCAAAATAATAGTTATAATCTGTATGATGTACTTCTAGACTCTCTATGTATGCGTATATATATTAAATTATTTGAAATTTTAATTAGTAATTGTGTGTTAATTTAATTTTTATTTATATGTAATAAGCTGATAAATCTATTTTTTCTAATTTTAATATAATAATTGCTTTCCAAATTTTTGCAATAGTTTCATCGAGATCAACTTTAACTTCACCTATTTCCTACGATTCCCTACGATAACTCACGATCGTTTGTCTTCGTTAAGCAGTAAATGGGAACGCGATAAAAATGATAATGTAAGTATAGAAAAGGAGGTAACGAACTCTTTAAAAACCATAACTTAGGATGTTACTCCCATTAGGCACTCGACTTTTGTTAAACGAAAATTATACAGAAGATCGATGATAATGACAAACGATAATTATTACTACTGCGAAAAACTTGGAAAAAACTGCGTAAGTATATTTGCGTAAAAAATGTCATTATGTTCTGGATAGCTGACTCGTAGTTTCCTCATGTTAAAATTATTTCAAAATTGAGAATTTTCACTTACTATAATGATTAATTCTCGCACGTGCGTGATATATGAATAAAATATTTTATTTCTAAAATGAGAACGCCATTAATTCAGATATAAAATCATAGAAATTAACTCTGCAATTCTACAATCATTTATCATCTATTTTTATGGGACAATGAAAATTCTGACAAAGTGGAAATTTCATTATTTATAAAAAATACAATTTTAGACACATCCCGTATATGATGATGTGCAAATTATTGCGTGTATTAAAACTACACAAACAAGAGCAACGTGGCTGATAACGGCGGCGAAAATGGAGAGGGAGAAAGCCAAAGGGTAAAGAAACGTAATGCTGCATAAAGTCAACGCCCTGGCAGCTCGCTGCATTATGCAACCCTCCCAAGCGACCAGTCGAAGCTCTCTTTCTCTATTATACACACACACTCTCTTTCTCTCTCTCCCTCTCTTGCTCTCTCTTTCTCTCTTTCTCCATTGTCGTTATATACGCATTACCACCAGCAACCCCACCATTACTAACACGAACAACTTCAAGCAAGGCCACACTCGCATAGCCATGTAGAACCGCGACCATCCCTGCAATTGGATATGTGACTATAGTAAAAGGCCCAAACCTATATTTGTCGCTCAGAATGAATGTGACTGACATTGAGTTTGTTCTTAATGATAAAAATGTAATTTTATGTTACCCTTCGCACAAAAATACAAATAAAAATTTTTATTGAAAAGAATAGCGGAAAAAATGTGATAATATAACTTATAACGTGCAAAAATAAATTCTAGCTAAACGAAAGAATTTAATTTATTACAAACATTTCAGTCATTACGTTTATAATAATTTGATAAATTTTTGCATAATAAATATTTTATAATTGAGCGGTAAAAGATTTAAAAAGTTCTAATCTTCAAGGATTTAAAGATCCTAGTAACTACAGAGCTGAAGATTCAAACATCTAAAAGCTCGTAGCATTCAAGGACGCCACAATGATAATTTAACAATCGATAGAGCCTTTACGGAGCCTAATAGAACAAACAACACGCTAAAGCTGGCATCGATCGTATAGTATCGATACGCTATTTACAACCGCACCGAGATTGCTGATATTAGATACATGCGACAATCGTTGCTATTCTTACGGAATTAATTATATTTTATCCTATAAGGAAACAATATATTTTTAAAACTACACTCATTAAAAATTCATTCAATAAAAAAAATATTAGGTTGTAAGTTTCAAAAATGTAAAGATTCATTTAAATTACGGAGCTTTGTTCGAAGATTCAAGACATCAAGGATATCTGAATAATTACACGGTAATTTAACATCATCCAATAAAGTCGTTACGCGACACTTGATAAAATAAACAACGTGTTTTAAAGTCGGCATCGATCAGAGAATATCGGTATGCTATTTACAACCTAGACGGGATTGTTACACCATCGCTGACTGCGATGTTCCGTTCCCGACACAGTTCTCTTGGTAGCTTACGAGTGCGAGAACTATCTGCCTATGTATTCGCGCGAATGGCGACGAGGAAGCCTCTGTTGCAATTACGGAATTGAGATCCTATCTAACCGAGTCGTGCTGGAATCGACCCGAGGCTCCTGACGAATCGCCAACCTACTTACAGCGCGATCGAGATGAAACTCCCAACTCGCATCAAGAGAGTAGAACGAGAGAACTGAAAGCAGTCGATTGCGATAAATTCAACAAAACTTTTTTTCTACGATTCGTTACGAGGTTGTGTTGGCATCTTGATAGCATCTCTTAAGATCTAAATAAATCGTAACTATCATTCAGTCAAACACATAAACATTTGCATTACTATGTTGGCTAGGTTTATTTCCAGATCGTGATGAATTCGTACTCTACGACAAACAAAGCGCTATAACAACCGGTCTATTCGGTATATCAATTTATGTGCTACGCATTGCCAAGCGCAACACTAACATGTGTTTGCTAAATGAAACATGATTGTTTCCGCGAATTTCAACGGGAAAACCATTGTATAATATCTCTTCGATAGGAGATCTCTTTTTTTGTACATATAAAGAATTTATATATATGTGTATTATTATTCTCATCGCATCGATAAATTAAAACTTTTTTTTTAATCAAAAACTTAACAGAGTCTTAACATAAGGAATTGCACTATGCAATATATAATATTTAATACCCTTTGTCACGCTGTTTGTTTTGATAATCATCCAATATCAGAATTTGTATCATAGCGGAAGTATTGTATGCGATGCGTCGAGCAAAGATGTAGGAAATACTCGGCACATTGAGCACATGGTCGGAGCACTACCCGTGACAGCAGCTGTCATGTACCGACTACACGTACACTATCGTATTCGGTGTCCATTTTTCTTTTTTTCGATACTGTTTCCTATAGACATGCATTCGCAGGTGTTTCACCCTCTTTTCGTTTCTCTGTCATATATATTTACTTATGTATCGATTGTCACTACAATCGCTTGCAATGCTTTATATCTTGATATTTCGATTACAATTTTATGTGATTCTGTTTGATAATTTTTTTATCTGAATAAAAAAAATTTATTATGGCTTAATATAAATTTAATATAAATGTATATAATCTTGAAGTATAATCAATTTATATAAAAAGAAATCACTCTTATAATTCTTTATTAGAGATATTATCGTAGGATTGGCCAATTTTCTTTTCACATTTACAGATACAGTAATCTTAAACTAATTCGTCAAATATGATAGTTTTATATTTTTTAAATGCGTCGTGTTTATTTTTAGAATACATCTTGAATTCAGGTCACATCGTTTGAATAGGTGAACAGGGTTGACCTGCATTTCTTCAAACACTTTGGGAGGAAGAGCCGCATTGAATACGAATAAAGAAAATGGATCCCTTTTCGATAGAGTGCACGCTTCTTTAACGTACAACGATGCTCTCTTTGCAGGAACACTGCAGTCTAAAACTGCAGCGATAGCGAGCTGTAAATACTATTATGAAATAATAATGAAAGTTCCACGAGGGGTTTTATATACTCTTCCGTGTTGCGCTATTGAATTTTGAGATGTCTTTTTTACGAGAAAAGAGACATTTTAGATTAAATATTTCGAAATTAATAGCGAAGTGCTTACATGTTATAAATAAAAATTGATTGATCTGCGTGAAAGAATTAAATCGATAAATTATTATACGTTTCGTTAATCGCTGCAAACTGCTCCTAACTCATATTTCAGCTGGGAATTATGTACGGAAATCATGAAGCAGCCCAGCAACGCAGGGCATTGCTTTAGTTTCGCTGACGGATTATTAACGGTGAGGCCACTAGAATTTATGCTAACTTGACAAGTAATCAGAGCTGGAATATCCGAGAGGTGGGCTGCCGAACAACGCGTGGCTTGCCGAAACGGGCATCGTACGATTTTCTTTGATTACGTTATATAATGTGAGATAGAGCAACGAAACGTGAATTCACGACTGCAACGTCTGCACATTCCCTCCGTGTCATAACTATTACATTGATGAACACGTGTCACGTTATCTTTTCGCAGAATATAAAGATAGCTAAGCAGAAAGAAGAGTATAATATCCATATTACATGGTAGTATGGATATTTCGCGATTCATAAAAGTTTTCTTCATTTATACTTGATATTTACATATATTTAAAATTAAAAATAATTAAAATTAGTGTATAAATTTTTTTGAAAGAAAAAAAAATAAGTCTGTTCAAAAGGACTTCATTTCAAGTTAAATAGAATCGAAAACAGTTTCCGTCCATAGCGGTTTACTTCTCCGAACACACGGCAGTGTCCAAATATACCGGACAGACTATTTTAAACTACTCATTTCTTCGAATTAAATCGTACGAATATCGTATGAATATCAAAGCCAAGGCGAATCAAGGCCACGAAATGTGGAATCGAATATGTGGAATCACGTGGCTGTGATTCGATCTCGAGTCTATCGAACTTTAAATATTATACTTGATTTGTCAGATGATAAATCAATATCATCAAAATTTTAATAAGTCCACTTGGAAGTTGGGTTTAAAAATGAGAAGCACGTAAAGAAAAATGTAGAAACATATAAGATTGCTTCCTACAAAATTAACAATTCAATCAAATAACATCATAAATAACAAAAATTAATAAAACAAAAAATATTTTTAAAAGTATATATATGTGTGTATATAATATACTTGTGAAAACTTTTTTTTTTTCTTATTGCATATCATATATGTGTATCTATATTATATCCAAATCTTGAATTGATATGATACATATGTGTAGATTCAGTTTCCTTCAGAGGGGACATTGTAGATGTACATGAGAATTGCTTCATCTCTCTAAACGAGAGATACGCATTGATGATACAGCTGATCTCGCCTGCAGGCATGGATCGTCCAAGAACAATGGCGAAGATAGAAGGGGAGAGGGAGGGTCCGACTTAAGGGTCAGGAAGAATTTTGAAATCGCGTTGTGGGAAGAGCGCCGTGGCGGACCAACGCGCGTTTCGTTTCGTTTCGTTTCGTTGTTCGTGAGCACGCGGGTGTGCATGAGGGTTATACCTAAAGGGACGAAAGATAGAGAGTGGAGACAGCGGCGCACCACGTCATGCCACCCCGAAAAACCCTCGAGACAGTGCCGTCTTTTGCGAGCGGGCTTTGTGGGCGCGTAATTTCATCGCGGCGCGCAACCCGACGAGAATAATTTTCTCTTCCACGAAGAGCCGTGTCGTTTATCGAGAAATCGCTTAGACCCTAGACCGATCGGCATGCATGCTTCATGCAATTCTAAGGAGTAGTTAAAGTAATTCTGATGTCGAACGGATAAGGGCACGGGAGGAAATTCTTTTGGCGGCTAAAAAGGGACGGTCGGTTTCGATAACGCATCGATTAACTTTGAAAATTTCAGTCCTTGCACACCTTATTTTCATATATAACTCGTCACAAAAAA